>NC_091584.1:4098976-4118976 GCF_042767895.1 Penaeus vannamei | reverse complement strand
ATTCCACTGGCAGTCATGATAAAAGGCGCCAACATTCATGTAAGTTCAACGTTAGTACACGCAGAGGAACCGCAGCTGTGTTGTCAAGGGGCGACTGTTACTAAAAATATTCAATATCTGAGTTTTCCAATTTTACCTTGTACCTTTCACCCTCATCACCCACTTTCTCCCTCTCTCTCTCGTTTTCTCTTTCTCTCGTTCTCTCGTTTTCTCTTTCTCTCGTTCTCTCGTTTTCTCTTTCTCTCGTTCTCTCTCTCTCTCTCTCTCTCTCTCTTTCTCTCTCTCTCTGTCTCTCTCTCTCTCTCTCTCTCTCTCTCTCTCTCTCTCTCTCTCTCTCTCTCCTCTCTCTCTCTCTCTCTCTCTCTCTCTCTCTCTCTCTCTCTCTCTCCCTTCCCTCTCTCTCTCGTTTTCTCTTTCTCCAGTTCTCTCTCTCTCTCTCTCCCTCCGTCTCTGCCTCTGTCTTCCCCCCATCACTCTCTCTCTCTCTCTTATTATCTCTCCCTCTCTCTCTCCCTGCTTCTCTGTCTCCCCCCTTCTCTTTCTCTCTCTCTCTCTCATTCCCTTCGTCTCTTTCTTTCTGTCTTCCCCCATCTCTCTCTCTCTCTTTTATTCTCCTCCCCTCCGTCTCTGTCTCTCTGCCTTCCCCCTCTTCCTCTCTTTTATTATCTCTCTCTCTCTCATTCCCTCTGTCTCTTTCTCTCTGTCTTCTACCCATCTCTCTCTATCTCTCTTTTTATCTGTCTCTCTCTTATCTTCCCCCATCTCTCTCTCTCTCAGTCACTCATCCACTCACACTTTCCCTAAAACTATATCTTTCTATCTCTCACTGAACCACCACTCTCAGTCTCTCTCTCTCTCTCTCTCTCTCTCTCTCTCTCTCTCTCTCTCTCTCCCTCTCTCTCTCTCTCTCTCTCTCTCTCTCTCTTTCTCTCTCTCTCTCTCTCTCACACACACACACACACACACACACACACACACACACACACACACACACACACACACACACACTCACTCACTCACTTACTCACTCACTCACGCACTCTAGTCTTTTCATCCATCTGAACCACCGCTTTTATCTCTCTTTTTCTCCGTATCTCTCTCTCTCTATCGCAATTGACACTCCCCTTCAACCTCTACCCATCTGTGCACTCGCTCGCACTGTCCTGTTCTGCCGTGCACTTCACAGCTGAGTTGTGTGCGGGCAACACGTGGTTTCTGTCGCAAGGGTTAGAGGCTGTTAGTTTTCCTGTTGGGGGAAAGAGGCTAGCGGGAGGGGGAGGGGATGGGAGGGGGTGGGGGCTAGGTGGGAAATGGGGTGGGGGGCTGGCGGGAGGGGGGGAGGGGAAGGGGGGGCTGGGTGGGAGATGGGGTGGGGGCTAGGCATGGGCGAGGGGTCAGTATTTTCTCGTTGGTTGCTTGCGGATATATGTTTATATTGAATTTATATATGGTATGCATGCACGCGCATACGCAAGCACGCATGCAAGGACACACACACATACTGTGCGCGCGCGTGTGTGTGTGTGCCCATGAAAAAAATTAAAACCATACTTTAGGAACCAAAAACATATACAAACAACCCACACACCTCAGCAAAAAAGAAAAAAATGATAATAATAATAATAAAAATAAAATAAAAAATAAAAATGAAATAAAAAAAATAAATTGGAAAAAAAATCCCCCCCCCCCACGAATCTCACCGCCACGCCACGCCCCCCCCCCGCCCCCCTTTCTCTCGTAGGCTGAAAAGGCCGCCCACGCCCGCTTCCCGTTGCGAGCAGCCCCGCGCGACCACAGCCGAGGCTTCCTGCCAAGAGAAGCGCAGCTGAAATGAAAACAAAGCAGGAGAAGCAGCGCAAGACTCACGTGAGGCAGCTGCACGGTCTGACGGGGGGGGGGGGGGGATGTTGTTTGAGGATAAACACATGTGTGTGTGTACATACATACATATACACACGATATACATATTCATGTGTGTGTATATATACCTATATATACCTATATATACCTATATATATATATATATATATATATATATATATATATATATATATATATATATATATATATATACATACACACGGAAAGGAAGAGTAAATGGCGAGGGAAAGGAGGGGAAGAGAAGGTGGAGGAAGGAGAAGGGAGGGAAGAGTGGGTGAGAGGGAGGGAGGAGGGGGTAGGGAATTATCATCATCATTATTACTTTTTATCACTTTTATCCATTTTTAGTATTTTTCATCATTATTATTATCACATTTTAGCTTTTATCATTTTGTGTGTGTGCATGCTTGTGTGCGTGTGCGTGTGCGTGTGTGCGTGTGTGTGTGTGGGTGTGTGCGTGTGTGTGTGTGGGTGTGGGTGTGTGTGTGTGTGTGCGTGTGCGTGTGCGTGTGTGTGTGGGTGTGAGGAGAGAGAGAATACTTTATGGTATTCCTTCATAATTTGTTTTTCTTTTTTCTTTATTACTCTGTTCTCATATCAACATTATGCAGTCATTATCATCACCCCCCCTGTTATTATTATCACCATTAGCACCGCTATTGTCAATATTGTTCTAAGTAGCAATAGTTTTCAGTGTCGTTTCATATCATCTTTATCATAATTATTGGTATTATCATTATAACCACCATTAACAGTAAAAGTAGTAGTAGTAGTAGAATTGTTTTCATTACCATCGTCACTGTCATTTTCATTAAACGTTACTATTCTTATCATTATCATTTTCATCATTAATAGCAATACCAAACATCTTTTTCTTCTAAATTGTATAAGAAAAAAAATTGAAAAAAAAAAAAAAAAAAAAAAAAAAAAAAAAAAAAAAAAAAAAATATATATATATATATATATATATATATATATATATATATATATATATATACATATATATCATATATTAATATATATATAAATAATATAAAAATATATATAAATAATATAAATATAAATGATATAAATATAAATATAAATATAAATGATATAAATATAAATATAAATATAAATGATATAAATATAAATGATATAAATATAAATATAAATGATATAAATATAAATGATATAAATATAAATGATATAAATATAAATGATATAAATATAAATATAAATAATATAAATATAAATATAAATAATATAAGTATATATATAAATAATATATATATATATATATATATATATATATATATATATATATATATATATATATATATATAATATATAAATATATATATATATATATATATATATATATATATATATATAAATATATATATATATATATAAATATATATATATATATATATATATATATATATATATATATATATATATATATATATATATATACATACATTTTCTCATTCACACCTTTTTTCCTCATTTATCACAATGAAAAATATTCCCTAAATACCAAGAAAAGATATAGCCTTGCCAATACTGAAGTTCATTTATAATTACTTGTATTTGATTACATTAATTGATGATTCTTTGGCAATCATTGTTTTTTTCTTTTTACAATTTTGTTTTTTCTATAATAAAGTGTACTTATGGATGTCCACTTTACCATAGAAGATAAGGATTCATCATGTATTTCTTTTCTAAATGAATTTCATGTTCAGAATAAAAATGAAACATGAATTTTAAAAACATGAGGTAAATCAAAGTAAAAAAAAATCACATGTTCTGTAATATTCCAAAAATTCCAGCATATACATTCTATCCCTAACATCACATTAATTTTTTTCACACTCAAATAACCATCTTTTAAAAATAGGAACTGATTCCCTGATCATATATATATATAAACTTCATATTGCAAAACAAGGTACAATTCTTCTTTCAAGAACCCAGACTAACAAAATATTGGTAAATTCTAATGTATTGATCCTAAAGTATTCAATTCTACAGTCTAATCAGACCTGAATGCTCACCAACCTTGAACTTGTCACATGTACATAATTCACACCGGTTTCATCATGAGAACATGTATTAACTATTTTTTTTATTATTACACTTTTCATATAAACAAAGTATCTGAACAAAATCATTAGTTTCAGGAATCAGAAACTTAATCATTAATAAGATAGAAAAAAAAAAGATTAAAAACCTAACCCCTTTCCCTTGTAACACAAAGCTATTACGTAATTAAAGGCGGCCATTAACCCAAAAACCTGACGTAGAAATTAGGGGGACTGTGAATTTGAGCTTACATGTTACGAGATTCACATCGGCTTTTCCTCTGCGACGCTTCCGAGAAGTTAGTGATAAATAAACCAGACATACAAAAGGTAGTGTTAGATTTTTTTTTCTTTTTTTGAAAACTCTTTCCGCATGAACCTACATGCGCAAGCAGTTTCACGCGGGGCCTAAAACGGGGTTATAGTTCTATCCCATTTCTATTTTATAATCCTAAGTGCAATGGCACGATCCCTTTATATAAAACTGACTATAGGTGATCTATTTACACTATCCCTAGTAAAAGTAAAGGATAGAAACCAATTAATTTATATTTGTACTAAAATAAGGCCATAATGCAGGGTCTTTCTAATAAACAAATTAATGAGTAAAACGTATCTTGATGACTTTTGATCTCTATTACAATAGGACTGTTTCAAACAAATAAAGAATAATGCTATACAATTTCTAATATTCAAGTCAAATTATGATTATTTTGAGAGAGAGAGAGAGACAGAGACAGAGACAGAGAGAGAGAGAGAGAGAGAGAGAGAGAGAGAGAGAGAGAGAGAGAGAGAGAGAGAGAGAGAGAGAGAGAGAGAGTAAGTGAGTAAGTGAGTAAGTGAGTAAGTGAGTAAGTGAGTGAGTGAGTGAGTGAGTGAGTGAGTGAGTGAGTGAGAGAGTGAGAGAGTGAGTGAGAGTGAGAGTGAGAGTGAGAGTGAGAGTGAGAGTGAGAGTGAGAGTGAGAGAGAGAGAGATATTGACAGACAGACAAATAAGCAAGGGAGGGAGGGAGGTAGAGGGAGAGAGAAAGAGAGAGAGAAAGAGAGTGAGTGAGTGAGTGAATGTGTGAGTGAGTGAGTGAGTGAGTGAGCGAGTGAGTGTGTGTGTGTGTGTGTGTGTGTGTGTGTGTGTGTGTGGGAGTGCGCGTGGGTGTGTGTGTGTGTGAGTGCGTGTGTGTGAGTGCGTGTGTGTGCGTGCGTGTGTGTGAGTGCGTGTGTGTGAGTGCGTGTGTGTGAGTGCGTGTGTGTGAGTGCTTGTGTGTGAGTGCTTGTGTGTGAGTGCGTGCGTGTGAGTGCGTGTGTGTGAGTGCGTGTGTGTGAGTGCGTGTGTGTGAGTGCGTGTGTGAATTTTTTGTTTTTTGTGCGTGTTTTATATGTGGCTGAGTACATACATCCATTTGTGTATATACGTGCACATGTGTGTCTGTGTGTCTGTGTATGTGCTCATTGTATGCACACGTGTGTATGTGCACACAAAAGAATTTGTATAGATACATGTATATGTATGCATCTAATTAAGTACTAATATTTGGCAAAAGTCATGAAAACAATCAGAACAAAAATCAAACCCCAAAACCAACCAGCACAAGATAGTCCAAGAACATTCTACAAGAATGACATGCAGGTCAACACAAGATGCAATGGCTATCTACTACTGCAGATCCACAAAAAAAAAAAAAATGTTAACAAAGAGCTCTGTATAACAGGAATCAATAATTCTTATAAGTACAGATGATCCTTCTTTTTCTTCAGACACACTCAAAATTTCCCAGTTCATAACATCTTGCAAAATTCTTTGCATCTGGGGAAAAAATAATCATAAATAATCTACACCTAAGCAGCTTCACACCAACTATAATGACAAATGTAAACATAACATGTTATACTCAACAATTAACACATTAACAATTAGTTACCAATAACCATACGGAGAGTTATCATACCCACAACAATACTGATGATGACAATAAGAGGAAAATAATATCACTCCAGTTTAACACTCATAGACAGTTCACTCTACATCAAGTCCATCCAATGATTATTAAATGGCTCTGATTCTGAAAACCAGGAAAAAGATGAAGACAAAGACGAAGAAGAAAAATAGAAGAAGAAGAAGAAAGAGAAGAATTCCAATAATCACGGATAGGAATGACTACCACACAATGACTGCTTCTCAATAACCCATATTAGAATAAAGAACAGCGAACGCTTTATTACTCTGGCCAAAGCTTATCTTCACAAATCCCAAGCTCAGATGAACTAAAGCCGAGGCCATACCATTATTAATTGGCATACGCAAGCAAGGAGAGGAAAACTTACATTGGTGCGTTTACAAATTGTGATCCAGCATGTACAACCACTGTGAAATCTTTCGTCACAGCCCTTGTGATTTTGGTGCATCCAATATGATGATGTGATAATGGTAACCAATAAAAAAATAATGATCACAATGCTCAATAAAATTATCAGAATGACAAGCATGAGGTAATAACAAAAATGATGAAAATGGCAATGGAAGTCATGACCAATTATAGATCAGTGGACTTGTGAATAAAATAGCAGTGACAGATTTAAACCAGTAGCATTCTGAATGATGATGATGATGATGATAACGATGTAATAATTGGCAACAATAACAAAAATACACAAAAATTCTTTTATGACACTAAAGGGTAAAAATGCTGTGTTCCTCTCCTTAATCAAATTATTGACTTGGCACCTTCAGTAAATAGTTAGTCACTATTTTTTGTCGCTTTCACCACCGCTTTACAGATGATGATGTCACTATGAAAATAGAAAACTTTCTCTCAAATTTTTTCTTTTTCCTTATAAATATAACAGTCCTTGTTTTTGTCAAGATTTTAGTTTTTATTTGTAATTTCATATCAATTTCGAATAGTAAAAATGAGATACAGACTATCTGGATATCTTAACCAGAATCTTATTCTCAGCATCTTTACTAATTCTTAATTTTACATTTGTTCTCTCCAATGGTGAAAATCTTAGAAAACCATCCATAGAGAGTTACTTATAAAGTCGTCTTATAAAGTAATCTGTGTTTAAAATATTGTATTTTCTTCATATATATATAATAAATCAATTCATCCAATGTTAAAAAAAAAAAGGAAAAAAAAAAAAAAATCACAAACTAATAAACAGGTTTCTGAAGATGGTTCTTTTTCCTAATGACATCATCCAAAAAATTTATATAATGGCTTACACTGTCATAGAAAAGGCATTGGGCACTTCCTGTTATCAAACACTGTCAAAATAGTACATATTAATCTTTGATAAAGCAGATTCACCTTCATAACTGTGGTACCGAACTTTTAAATCCCATGATTTTGATTTACAGTTATCCAATACATATGATGTAATATTCCAGGATCTTATGTAAATAAAAAAAAAGCAAGTCTAGATCTCCAAAGGTTCGCATACAAATAACAAACATTCAGACTGATACGCGCACGTAGCAGCCCATCCCACACCTTACCGACTATATAAATAAGAAAATACTATCATAAGACCGAACTGGAAGCTTCTACGTAAATACTATTTGGACGAACTAAGGGGGAGGAGGGAATGGCCGGATTCAGATGGCTTCGTAAGCCTCGTCAAACTCCTTCTCTGGCGAGGCCCCGAAGAATTCCTCGAGGTCGTCCTTCTCTTTGTCTCGCCTTTTCTTCTTCTTCTTCTTGTCTCCCTCCTTCTCCTTGTCTTTATCTTTGCTCTTCTTCTTGTGTTTCTTAGATGACTTGTCATCATCCTGCAATAAAAGCGTGACACAATTTCATGGAAGATTCTTTACTTTAAATATAATTATAAAACTGATTTTTTTTGCTTTGAAAATAATATCACACTTTACACATGTGCATAAGAGGTTGTGTGTGTACACCTGCATGTGCCAAAATTACACAGTGCATGCATGAACAGGCATTTGTATGTGTATGTGTATACCTTTGTATGTAAACATGTATGCAATTTTATGTGCATGCCTGCACATGCACATATATGTTTATGTATGTAACTTTTCACGAGTGAGTGAGTACATAAAAACCCAGTTTTCCTAAATAACTGCAAGTTACCTTTTCCTTCCTTTCCTTATCCTTTTTCTTATGCTTCTTTTTACGTTCTGAGAGTTCTGTCGGGCTCTCACTCCTCGATGTGCTACAGCTGTGGTGACTCGTCTTCTCCAGTCCTTTGCAC
Source organism: Penaeus vannamei (assembly GCF_042767895.1). Lineage (NCBI taxonomy): Eukaryota > Metazoa > Arthropoda > Malacostraca > Decapoda > Penaeidae > Penaeus > Penaeus vannamei. The sequence continues at coordinate 4,110,820 of NC_091584.1, read as the reverse complement.
GTCTCGACTGTGGAACCTGAGATCAACAGTAACACTTTTACTGATTGTAGCACCTTGTATAAACTGTAAGAATAATACTTATACTATACACTTAAAAGGTTCACGAGTGCTTAATCACCAAGAGTCAATTAGTAGGAATACCAGATCTCACCTATTTACCCATTCCTTGAATCTTCACAAAAAAAGTAATAAAAGTAATAATCATAATCATAATAATAATAATACCAATAATAACGGTAACGATAATGATAATAATAAAGATGAAGATAATGATAACAATAACAATGGAAAAATAGAAAAAGATAATGATAATAATGATGATTATGATAATACTAATATTAGATATAGTAACAATAATAATAATAATAATAATGAAAATAATAATAATAAAATTTATAATAATAATAACTATACAATAATAATAATAATAACAATAATAATAGCATGAATTATACTAAGACAGGTAATATAATAATAATATTGGTAAAAATAATAATAACAACAATATAAAAAAAATAATAATAATAGTAATAATAATAACAATAATAATAGCAATAATAATAATAACAAAATCAGTTATATTGATAAGGGTAATAATATAATCATATATGGAAAAATAATGATGATTAATAATAATAATTATTATTATAATAATAATAATAATGATAATAATAATAATAACTATATCAATAAAACTAGTAATATTAAGAATGATAACAATAGCAATAATAATAATACCTGTTTGGTTAATACTTTGTTTATCAAATATCTTATACCATAAATACACTTGTAATATTATCAAGTTAAAAGACCATAATGATTCATTTATGGTAGTGAATGTTTCTCAATATTTATACACAAAGAAAGCATACACAACAATCACAATACATTTCATAATTCTCTGTATTATGTTTTCCAGAAAATTTAAATTCTATGTCTTTGCTTTATGCTTATTCAACATTCCAAACATTGAAATAGTTCACATACTGTCGGAAAATCTGAAAATATTTTTTCTTACCTTGATTATCATCCGAGTCATCTAAAGTAGCCCCCTCTGGCATGTCGGTCGCAGTGGATATATAAGGATTGGCTATAGTTCCTTCTTCCGAATTTAGCCAATCATCTAATTTGTCCTCTTTGGCGTGCTCTTCACCATCACAGTGTCCAAAGTTAAGTACAATCCCAGCCTCTTTATTGCTGTCTGGTGACCCCTCGAGGCCTAATTTGGACAAGGCTACTGAAACGTCATTTTCACAGTTAAGTTTCTCACTATCACTAACTTTTCGTTTGTTATTCTTTGGCTTCTTGGAAGTTCTCACCTCTTTCTCGTCACTTTTACTATCAAGCACAGAGTCTACTTTTGAAAAGATTCCCACCGAGTCATCTTCAAAGTCTTCGTCTGCACCGACTTCTACATTTGACCCGAGATTTAGATCATCTGGGTCTAGGTCCACTTGGAAACCTGACACCATTGGATTTCCATCGCATTCTTCCTCACTGGAGTAGAAAATATTCATCACAAATTAAAAGAAAAAAAATGAAAAGAAAAGAAAAGAAAAAAAAGAAAAAAGAAAAAAGAAAAGAAAAGAAAAAAAAAAAAAAAAAATATATATATATATATATATATATATATATATATATATATATATATATATATACATATATATGTGTATCTATATCTATCTATCTATCTATCTATCTATCTATCTATCTATCTATCTATCTATCTATATCTATCTATCTATCTATATATATATATATATATATATTTATATATTATATATATGTATTTATGTATATATATATAAATATATATATATATATATATATATATATATATATATTTATATATATATATATATATATATATATATATATTTATATATATATATATATATATATATATAAATATATATATATATATATATATATATATATATATATATATATATATATCAATGATAATTAATTTTCTAATTTCATAGTTTAACTGTACTGAAAAGACACCTCTTAAAAATAACATGTGAAGTCAAACTCATGAAATTTTATTTTCTGAAATAAAAAAATATAAACAATAAGACATCAATATCCCACTCTCAGTACCTTTCTTCTTCAGCAGGGGGGCTGGGTTCTTTGCCAGAGGAAGTGAGGACATCGCTCAAGAAGGACTGATCTAACTTGCCGCCATCAGGTACAAAGTCGTCCACCGAGACAGGGTCCACAGATCCTACTGCTGGTATGATGCAATCTAGAGTTGATCACAGAAATTATACATAATCTATGGTAAGGTACATACATCAGAAGTGCCCTTCGATAACTTCGTTGATGAATCTACCATGTTGTGAGCTGCACAAGTGAGCTTGCCAAAGTTGAAAGGTTATTGAAATATTGGTATATTTCCCCGGCTAAAAATAAGCAGTAGCAAAGAAAAAAATAAACAATGAAGTTCTGTACAATAAGAATTTCTAAAATATGAGCTGTAGTATTATGATCTGATATTTAGAATTCCAAATGTCAAGATTGGTAATTTTTTCATATACAAAATAGTAAAAATTTATGTACAAAACATCCCCCCCAAAAAATTCATAGAATATGTAATAAAAATCCCTGAAAGAATAATTACATAAGAAATAAACTTAATATCAAGTCTAACCTGATTCAACCCAAACTGAAAAAAATATGAAATCAAAACCTATAATATTAAAAAGAAAAAAAAAATAACCACATGATGATGAAGAATTAAGATCACACAAAATGATCAAGCGCAGGCAAAACTTACAATCGCCTTATTAAGAAAATACAATCTGATATACAAACTGCAGAATCTCGTACCAGCCATCGCCTCCACTGCAGGTTCTGTGTCTCTGCTCTTGTTAAAAATTCGAGACATGAAGCTAGTCTTTTCTTGCGTTTTCTCCGGACTCTGGTTGGTCGAGTTTTGTGCACCACTGGAGGGACTGTTGCTACTGCTGTTGCTATTGCTGTTGTTAGTGCTAGCGCTGTGAGGAGAAAGTGGGCATTAGGAGATGGTGATGAAGAAGGAAGAAAGAAGAATGAAAGATGAAAGAAAAAAGAATAGGAAAAGGAAGGAGGAGGAGGAGGAGGAGGAGGAGGAGGAGGAGGAGGAGGAGGAGGAGGAGGAGGGGGAGGAGGAAGAAGAGGAAGAGGAAGAGGAAGAGGAAAAGGAAAAGGAAGGGGAAGAGGAGGAGGACGACCAAGAACAAGACCAAGAAGAAGAACAAGGAGAACAAGAAGAACAAGATGAACAAGAAGAGAAGAAAAAAAAAGGGAAAAGAAATAGACAGACTAGAAGATGGAGAATAAGAACAAGCACAAGAAGAAAAGAAAAAGAATATCAAGAAGGAGCAGATGATGAAGAAAAAGAAGAAACGACAGAGCGGAATAATAAAACTAAAAAAGGAAGAAACAATAAAAGCAAGAAGCAGTTGAAGATGATGAGAAAAAAAGAGAAGACAAAAACATCAAAGAAAAAGAATAAAAGAAGAAAAAGACAAAGATGAGAGAATATGAAAAGAGAAACAGCAAAAAAAAAAATAATAATAATAAAAAGATTATGGAAGAAGTAAAAAGAAAGACAAAGTAGAACACACACACAAAAAAATTAATCTCTCATCCTACCACGAACTGTATTACTACAAATTTTCCAAATATCCATCATCTTCAGTCAACAATTCCAGCTTAAATTCTCTCAGAGCAACAACCTAGGAGCTGCAGTTGGGGTTGTGGCTGTGGCTGCCTTAGATGCTTGGGGTGTTGTTACTGGTGTTTTTGCCATTTGTGGGGCTGGTGTTGGCACTTGAGGTGATGCTCGATCCGTGGGCCGAGGGCTAGACTGCGTACTTGAAGCAGATGATGATAAACTGACTGGTACCGACACTGATTTTGCAACGGCTGTAATTTTCAAATACAAGAAGAAGAAAATGAATCGCCTTTTACAGAAAATTTTGATAGACTATACCATTCATATACAAATATATATGATATATATTAGATGTCTATAGTTATATCTTACCTAAGCTATTAGGACCATTTACTGTCGGAGGAGATGTTGTGGATGCCATACTGTTTATGGATCGTGACTGCGGAATGGGTGACGTGTTGACAGGGGCAGCAACCTGTGCAACTGGGGCAACTGATTCTGCTGCTGCTCTTCGTCGATCAGTCAGCTGAGTCAGAAAGCTGTGAAAAGAATATGCTGATATACATGTAGGATCTTACCCTTATTCACAACTGCAGAATACCAATTGTCATAAAAAGAAAGAAAGAAATCAAATTAATGAATAAATAAATACATGGCTACTAAACATAAATTTCAACCCATGAACACATCTCTGCAACAATATACACCAATTAAAATAAAAAAAGAAGAAGAATTTACACATACTTATTACCAAATGGAAAACAGTCAACACCCAATACCAGAAACATACACATCATAGTTTGCGTCGTCACTCTCTTGGTAGAGTTCGAGTTCCTGAATGGTCGCGTCAATCTCCGCTGTGTTGGTCTCCAGCTGGCGTAGGAGAGTCTCTCGCTGGAGCTGCAGGAATGGCAGGTTGAAGAACTTGTGCAGCAGCTTCAGACCAAACCCATTGCGCATGGAGGACTCTGTGTATCGGACATCAGCTGCTCCTTCGGGTCTGATGAACGTCAAATTACAAAATATTGCAGTTAAGAGAATAAGAATAGAATAAAAATAGTGATGTCTTATTCATATATCCTCTTAGATTTAAAGTTTTCATGCTGGTTCTATACCTTTGTCTTTAGTAAGAGGACTGTACCTAAAAGAGGATGGTAAATTTGTGTATTATGTACATTCTAGCATTCTGCCTCATTTGACACTATATTTCCAGGAATTCCTTAATGGAATCCCCACAATATCAATACACAACAAGCAATAAATATCATCATCTATTTCCCCATCATGAGCAGAAGTACATCAAGCCTGGCAGGTAACCTTACTGCGGTGTAAAATTTATATTTGGCAATCAAGCTACATCAGGGATGCAGTCATTCACTTCGGGTATCATCCGTTTCAAATCCTATGAGGCATCATTTTGGTAAATATCTCCTAAAACAAAGTTGGGTCAAGATGACATTTTGGCACACTTTTTTCTCACTGTTCCCATTCACTAATGTGAATTCTCATGCAAATTTCAATAAGGAGATTGCTCTTGACTATGAAGGCGATGTTGGCAAGAGCCAAGAAAGGGAAAGGTAGTTCATGGCGTAGTTGCAACATACATCACTCCATCATAACTCCCCCTACTTATATTTTCCCTTCTTTCCTTGTCTTTCTTCTACATCCAGGGTGTTCTTACACTTTTTTGGTATCAAAATTCCATGACTTTCCAAAGAGGTTTTGACAATTTTCAAAGACTCTTTACACAGTTTTCCTTGAACATTAGATGCATATTCATGATAAATATATCCCATTACAACATGTGCAATGATAGTAATTCCTAACTGATGTTGCCAAATACACAAGATTTAAGTACTGACACACTAGAGTAACTTACCGCTCCAAGCTCTCAATGAAAAACTTCACATCATCTTCAGACACAACACGATGATGACCCATGTCCCTGTGATTGGCCAGAACCAGAATTGGAATATGACTAGGCACATTTTCAATCTCCCGTCGCACGTAGTCAAAGGTCCTGGAAAAAGCCATTTCTTAAAATTGATTCCTCATATTTTGCAGATGCCCTTAAACATTAGTGTCTATGCTGTTTCATTAGTGGATTATTTTGGAATAATTTAATTATAACAACTATCAGGTCAGGTGTTTAGCAACTCACCAGTTTTTGGTCATGTCGAGCATAAGGATGACCCCATTGGTTCCTTTGTATACATCTAGGAACTCTGCATCAAGAGCTGGTTCTTCAAACTCCAAAGATGCATTATCCAACTTCAAACCTTCCATCTGTAAATTTGCAAAGGAACATAAGCACACTTAGTACAAATACGTTTTCTCACATACTCAAAAAGAAAAAAAATTAATCACTGAGGTCTCCAACATAATTAATTAATTAATCAATGTTTGAAAATATATGTGCTAGACATCAAAGGTCATGTAGCACTATGGTAAAGTTCTGTGTCGGAAAGGGCTAAGGAGACTTAAAGATTACGATAAAATGTGTTAGATGTCAAAGGTTTAAGAACGTTATAGGATAGTAGGGTAGTGAAAAGGGGGAATAGGGGAGAGAGTGAATTAGAGCAGAAATTAGTATAAATTCACTGAGTGAATTATAGCGTATCTGTCATTGGGGAAGGTATAGGAAAAATGTTCAAGGAGGAATAGATAGCTGTTGAAGAGTAAGAGAAGAATCTGGGGAGAGGGGAGGGTGTTAGATATCAAAGATTAGAGTTGTAGGAGATTTGATTTGATTTGAAAACATTTAATCACAGAGCAGTTTACTTGCCCTGTAAAAAGCCAGGGAAAGATGTATGAGAGTATGGTAATGAAAAGGGAAAGGAGGGAAGTAAATTAAGGAGAATAGTGATTAATAAGTGGAAAAGGTTAAGAAGATAGGGCAATTAAATGAACTGCATTATCTCTGTGAGAGGAGAAGGAATAGGGATAATAGGTAATAACGGTAGATACGGTTGTCTTAGTAGTAGGGGATTATGTATCTGAGGGTTGAAATAAAGTATCAGGAGTAGGTGAAGGAGTAGTGTCTGGGGTTCGATAGGGACGGTGGGGTCTGGGGAAAGGTTTTGTGATAAAAGAGATTCACGAGTGTATCCAGGAGGGAGTGGGAGGGATAGTAGGGAAGGATGGGGTTGGGGGGGTTGGTTTGGGTGGTGGAGAGGATGTGGTATTTTGGGAAGGGGTTGGGGGAATATAAGGGGGTAGACCAACTGAGTAAATTGCAGTGTATCTGTGACTGGGGAAGGAGTAGGGACATTGATCAAAGCAAACAGAGGTGGCTGTTGGAGAAGTAGGAGAAGAATCCAGTGGGTTGAGAAAGGGAGACTAGGGAAAGTGGTGAAGCATCAGAAAAAATGTTTGGAGAGGAGGGGTCTGAAGACACTGTTGCGATAAAGAGGATTTGTGAGAGTATTCAAGTGGATGTGGTAGAAACGGTGGGGTGTGTTGAGAGAGTGTAGGAGGAAGGGGGTGGAGGGAACTTTGGAAGGAGGAGGATGAATATCTGCAAATACTTTGAATGTAGCAGGAGTAGGAACAGAGGGATTGGGGGGTGGATGAGGGAGCGGAGTGTTCCCTTGGGTCATCTTTAGGAAGTCTTAGATGTCTTCAAGGGTTTCTGGAGGGGAATTTGGCATAGAGGACTGAAAACAAAGCAAAGGTTCTCTTCTAAGGAGGAGAAGAGGAGATGGATATCTGAGGAATAGATGAAGGGGAAGCTGTAGGAGAGAATGTAGTATGAGAGCGTGGAGTGGAACGTTAAGGTTATCTGGTATGACAACTAAAGTGATGAGGAGGGGTAGGTATCCGGGAAGTGGTAGAGATTGGTGTATCTGGATTTAGGAATGAAAATGGATTTGACTGGTGGATACGGTGAGTAGACATAGACATAGGTTTTGGGTATAGGGAAAAGATACCTGGGGAGATGCAGAAATATCTTGTGTAGATGGTGGGGGAGCAGAGCGTAGAACTGTTTTGGAATAAGTTGAGATAGAAAAACCTTGTCATCATGCTTCCTGTCTGGCCTCACGTCGAGTGAGGCCTAGTTAAAATCTGAGGACTACTACCTCACATTCCAACTGATAGGCAGGGCAGCTTTTATAAAACACATTCTGGGAGTCTCCACAATTGGCACATGTACATGACTGAGCAGGGCAATTTGAACGAGCATGACCAGGTTAGGCACATAGAGGGCAGCGGGCTGTGGAGCGACAATGTTTGGCTGGGTGTAACACTGTACTGCCACTGCATCATATTCACCAAGGCAGAAAAGTAGGTCATTTTCACAGTCCGACCAGTCCTTGTCATACATGGGACAAGCATTTGGGGGAATAGAAACATTTCCAGTACAAGTATTAAGAGTCGGGTGAGGCAGGAATAGGTTTGCCAGTAAGGTCGGTTAGGTCTCCAACATAAGCAAATGCTAAATTCTACCAGATATATTATGGCAAGATAGAGCCTGGTCTAATCCATCTGAGAGCAAATTGTGAAGGAGTCTCTTTCTCACTACAAAATATGTGGTACAGTTTCATTGGAGTTTCATCAGATGGCCATGAGGCACTGGGGTTGGGTAAGTACCTGACACCAAGCCAACCTAATTGAACCTATATCATCTCTATACTTGGTATATGTGGATTGAAATTACTTATTCTGGACAGCTGCCATCAAATGCAATCCACTGACACATATCTGACTGTCAGAGCAACCCTGGGTCATGAAGGGTTAAATGCTTGCTAATTTTTGCTTGAATTACTATTCCAACATATATATAACTGCTTATATCTTGTATATCATTCAATCATCACTAAAACATTATTCCTGAACCCTTCATAAAAATAAAAGAACATTTGAAAATAACAGAAATCTTATTTGTGTCTAAATTAGAATCACAAATGTCCACAGTAAAAAATTTGGGCCTGAGATTGTTAACCCAAGACTCGCGAGACTAGATAGTCTAAACGTCTACAAGAATATTTACAACTCAGAAAAATGTGACTTCCAGTGCATCTAAAAAATACAAATGTGTTCATCAAAGGTCACAGGAGGGAACATGGACAAAAGTTCTACAAAAAGTGTTCAAATTCTCTATATAACAAATATCCAGAATGGAACACTTTATGCTTAATCCCTCAGTGATGGGTAAAGTTATAGCTGTCATGATACATAATCATGTATTATGTGTATATGCATCATAAATCACTTGCTAAGCAAATGGGTAGTCCAGCAGAACACAGCACAAACCCTGCCAAAAGACTAAAGTGTTGCATAATAATTATGTCACAGAAAATTCTGGCCCCGTCATGATAGGGTTAAATAAGTTTGCTTTCCCCCTCTTGTGCAGACATGTTGCTCGGAAATTTTGCTGTCCTTCTGAGGTCAGTATGCAAAGTTACTGAATTCTTAACTTACCTTCTTCTTCTTCTTTCCCTTATCAACAACATCCCAAACTTCAACTTTCACAACATCATCTGTAGCTTTGTAACTCCACTGTATGCTTGCCACCTGCAAAAAAAAAAAGGAATATCAATCATTTACTATAAACTTACTTCAAAAAATAATTCACACATGCATCTTTATAATTACTACACTAATGATAAATATACACTTTGATTTTAAACATTTAGACTACATCTGCACATCCACCTTCAGTGTTTCAGCAGCAGTAAACAAACATCCACCGCTTACATCCTATAAACCTCCCTTAAGATTTTAGACAACAACAACAACAAATCAAAGCTCTTTGTGTGAATAAACATAAAAGTTTCTTGTTCATTGCAAGAGCATATAACCCAGGAGCAGTAGTAATTGCTTTACTTTCTATCACAGAATCACGTATTACAGCAAGTTTCAGTTGGATCTGGAGTGAACACAGTTAACATAACTCCAAGAAATACTCTTCTTCTGAGAGCCACTACAGAGGTCTTCTAAATTTTTACTGATGATGCAACTTTTCACTTTAACTCCTATTGTTCCTACTGGTGCATGTAAATAAATGCGGTGTTGGTTAGAGCTGAAAAAACATACTAATTCTTTCACCAAAACTAGCTCTTTGAGTTCATATCTAATAACAAATACATTTAATCTGAATAGTTTTGACAATATTCACCCCTAAAATGCCACTGCCCTACAGTTTGGTATCTTGAGAAAAGTGTGGGAAGCCCTGAAGACATAAGCATGTGCACTTCATCTCCTTAGACTCACCCATTGCTCCTCTCTTAAATAACCTTCTCCAATATACTCTTTCATTCATTCATTCATCAACTCTCTCCCTCTGTCTGTCTTTCTCTTCATTCATATATGCATTCAAACATTTCCTCTCATTCCCTTATTCTCTTAGTTAGTCTCTCAATCATTCATTCTCATTTTGTTTCTCTTATTCATTCATTCTCATGTTTATTCTCTCATTCATTCATTCACATCTTTATTCTTTCATTCATTCATTCATTCGATCTTTCTTTCATTCATTCATTCACTCTCTTTCCTTCTTGCCCTCATTCTTTCAGACTTACATTCTCTCTCTTTCTCTACACTTGCCCTGCTACACCTTAGTCTCTTCTAAAATCTCTCTCTCATCATCTGTAAAATAAATATTGTCCCAAAAATTATGCTGCTGTTACATCTGATGCAGATTTGACTTACATTTCATCTGATAATATATAAGTCAAAACAGCGTCAGACATAATAGCAGCATCTGACACACACCTGATGTGACATCATTAAGGTTTCCTACATTTTACTGGAGTTCAATTTTGTTTCTTTGCCTGTGCATACACCTCCCTAGTTATGCCACTAGTGATTTCTGCCAAAACTACTTATCATTACTTGTTCATCAGAAGGATTAAATGAGACCAAAGAGCAGCTTTAGGTAAATCAAAAATGAGACTTGTCATAGCCTTCAACCCAGTGCCCATGGGTGCTTCATATGCCAAACTCAAAAGGAAAGCATAACCATGGGACATATATAATATTCCCATCCTCTATGACTTTGGCTGCTGTGAATAAGACTAAAAAGTGACTTTGGCCTACTCTTGAGGGGGCTGTAGAAATTACTTCACTGCAGTAACAACTAAGTAGGGTAACAACTGCTTGGTATATGCACAACTTAGAGTAGGCTTAATGTGCTTGGCATGGGTATACATGCCATCCAGAAAGGAGTCCAGTCATGCCATGGCATGTACATACAAACCACATTGGTATAGGGTTAAACATTTTCCAAGTGAAGATAAACAAAGATTAACAATCAATTATGAAAACAGCTCAAGCAAAACCAAAGAAAATGAGATTGGTACAATATACATCTAACTAGGTACATAAATTATTTTACAAATTAATACATAGTCTTTTAAATATATCAGAACAAAACAAACCTAGATTACCTGAATTTCTTCAGTAGGCACATAATCCTCACAAAACGGCTGCCCTTGAAGGCGCTTGAAGAGACAGGACTTCCCTACATTCCGATCTCCTCTTATAACTATTTTCACTGCAATAAAAAATAATTTATTAACATGTCATTCAGATATCATCACAATTCAGTGGTCTCCAAACTCCATGTTACATGTAGGCTGTATTTTGGAGTGCCACAAGATTCTGAAATGAAATAAAATTTGCAAATGCAAGAAGTTACTCTCATTTTTCTAGTGAATTTTAAGTTTGACCCGGTCATGACAGGAGCCCCTTGAGCCATACTAAATAACACGTCTTGTGCATATTGAGTCAGTTGCTCAAGTGAAAACTCAAAAGCATGAGAAGCATAAAATGACACACCTATATCGGCTCTTAGCTACAACATTAGTGATTTTTTTTAGGTAATGATGATAAAATAAAATACCTTTAAGCCTACTTTCAAGGGACTATTTCTCCCTAACTGATGTAGCTAGGGCCAAACAAGTGGACAACTGTTTAATTACAAGACTTGAAATAGGCTCGACTACATATGACAAAGATGGTATCTCAACAAGAGGGTTGGTCAATCATAATGTGAGAGGATGTCAACCTGGCATGAATAGACTAAAACTTGATTTCTGAATGATTAAAGATAAAAATGTGAAGAACTCTGGATCTTTATCTTAATACAGTTTACTTTGTCTCTGGTCTCTTTTCATTTTCTCCAGATTAAGTAGCATACCAGAAACTCTTTCTATATCATCAAAATACAAGCATATTACTAT
>NC_091584.1:4088976-4091476 GCF_042767895.1 Penaeus vannamei | reverse complement strand
ATCCATTCCTCTTTTCTTCAGTTTTATCTATCTGTCCATCTATCTATTCCTCCTGACAATAACGTCTGTCTTTTTCGCATTAATGCATTGCTCTCTCTTCTTCTTCCTCCTCCTCCTCCTCCTCCTCACACCACTGCAATCTTCCCTGCTCCCGCCTCCGCCTTGTGGTCAGTCTCACGTTACAAGAAGTTCGGCAACACAACAGGATGTCTGCATGCTGGACGTCGCGCCGATCCTCACGTACATGCACACACACAACACACTCATGAATACACGCGCATACACACACACATGTTTTTGTGTGAATATATTGATAGAAATACAATTTATATATGCATATATATTTTATTTAAGTGTATAAATATATATACAAACACACACATGTACATATATATAAATCTGTGTGTGCGAGCGTGCGTGCAGGTGTGTGAGTATGTGTGTGTGTGTACATATACAAATACACACACACACACACACACACACACACACACACACACACACACACACACACACACACATATCCATAAATCACAGGAACCCGGGAGGTGGGCCCTACAAGAGTATAGTAGATTTTGAGCTTAGGGTTAAGGTAGACAGCCAATATTCCTTGCCTCCTTTATTGAAGATGATGGAATGTGGCTGCTCCTAAAGGCCGTGTCACACTAGCACTTTTTCCGTCAGTGTTTTGACAATTTTATTTAACGTAAATAACAAACATTCTCGAATATAGCTCTTGGTTTGACTTGGCTTGGCTGGAAAAGTTGACGGAAAGGTTTTCAGACGGAAACGATCATTATCGTCTGACTAGAAAATCGTCAATTCGCTCAAAAGATGACAAATTTTTAGAAAATTGTCAAAGAAGTGACGGAAAAAATGCAAGTGTGACAGTACCTTTAGAGTGAGATGTTGATCCTCGGTTCTCCACAGGGAGTCTGCCTGTCATCCTGCGTCTAAAAATGGTTGTAAAGGTGCCGTCACACTAGCACTTTTTCCCGTCAATTTTTGGTACAATTTTCTGAAATTTTGTTTATTTTGAGCGAATTGTCGATTCTCCCGTCAGACGATAAGGATCGTTTCCGTCTGAAAAACTTTCCGTCAACTTTTTAAGCCGAGCCAAGAGCTATATTCGAGAACGTTTGTATTTATGCTAAATGGAATTGTCAAAAAATTGACGAAAAAGTGCTAGTGTGACACGGTCTTGAGTCACGTATTTAGCATGTGACAACCGGTGATGAACGAGCAAGTGTTACAAGTGTTACAGTGTTACAGTGTTACAAGTGCTACAGTGTTACAAGTATTACAGTGTTACAAGTGTTACGGTGTTACAAGTGCTACAGTGTTACAAGTATTACAGTGTTACAAGTGTTACAAGTGCTACAGTGTTACAAGTATTACAGTGTTACAAGTGCTACAGTGTTACAAGTATTACAGTGTTACAAGTGATACAGTGTTACAAGTGTTACAGTGCTACAAGTGTTACGGTGTTACAAGTGTTACAGTGTTACAAGCAAGTGTTACATAGTTCTTTCGGAAGGGGAAAGACAACGTGACACTGACATGTCATGTGCGACACGAAGAGATGGGTAAACAGATAAAGCAATGGACATGCTTACTCGCGCATATCTGTCTCAATATATGCAAGTGAAAATATTTAAGATTATTTAAGTGATGTAGAATATGAAGATAAACACATAATATATACGACAATTTAAGTGATGTAGAATATGAAGATAAGCAGAGAAAATAACATTAGCAAAGATATTTCAGTAAGAGAATTTACACACACACACACACACACACACACACACACACACACACACACACACACACACACACACATATATATATATATATATATATATATATATACATATATATATACATATATATATATATATATATATATATATATATATATATATATATATATATATATATATATATGTGTGTAATATGCACACACATGCACATATATATATATATATATATATATATATATATATATATATATATATATATATATATATATATATATATATATATATATACACATGCATATATATGTGTACACACATACACACACACATACACACACACACACACATATATATATATATATATATATATATATATATATATATATATATATATATATATGTGTGTGTGTATGTATGTGCACAAACACACACGCGCGCGCGCGCACACACACACACACATTTATCACTATCGCAATCATTTCCAATACCCCGTGCGCTAAGATAGTTTATCATATAAATTCATTGCAAACAACGAAATACCAAAGAAAACTTCTTCCCGTCTGTAATAGGATGCTGTATTCCTTGTATCATGCTTACCTTACCGCCTTTCCTAACTTATCGCTGTGCAATTGATAGGGGAATGAAATAAACTTTTATTGTAATGTACAGGCTCGTTGATTCTTTTGATTTATCGTTTCATCTACCACTGTTGTTTTCATCTCTTCGTGCAACTGGTAGAGAAG
>NC_091584.1:4071476-4076476 GCF_042767895.1 Penaeus vannamei | reverse complement strand
TTTTCATGTCATCTGGAAACTGATTCCAAAGCGTAACTTAGTTATGGCTTTATAAAAGATTATAAGTAATTATAATTATGTGAGAAATGTAATCATTGTGATTAGAATGATAACAAAGCAGTGATGATAATGATACACAAATGGTAATGAAAATAATTGTTATTAGAGTGATAACGATTAGTGAGATTATAATTATAATGTTATTGATGTTAACATTTTCATTATTACGATGAGTGATTTTGTGAAATTTGTAGATTTGTAGATATTATTGGTAAAATTTTTGTTATTGATAAGGATAACGATAAAAAAAAATATTGAAATTGCCATTTTCAACAACGAATGCAAGAACGACGGAAAAAAAATGTTACACAACGATTTAAAAAAGAAAATGAATTGAACAGCGGAAGGGACGGAGAAATTGTACCAAAAATAGTGATATATGTATTTAAGTATTTATGAATGTTTATTTACTGATGTTTTTGGTACTAGATTTAAAGATGTTTATTTCTATTTATTTGCTGGTGTTTTTGGCACTAGATTTAAAGCTTATTTGTTGATGATTTTTGATTTTATTAATTTCATATCCTTGTTTGTTTTGTTTATGTATTTATATATTTAATAAAAGCAAATCCAAAATTTGTGGTTGAAAAAGTTGTTTGGAAACCGTAGAGTTAACATGGCTTTTTTTGTTTGTTTGGAATTAATGTAATTTATCCTTTTAATCTACTGGTGTAATTATGATATACTTTATACGTAAGGTGAAAAAAAAAGAAAAAATGGAATGATAAATATGTAAAGAGGTTTTGGTGATAATTATCATCATAGATTGCGCCTTAGATGTAATTTCGTATTTTCAAATTCAGACGGTTCGCTGTAAGTTAAAATCAGTTATCACTCCTGTCTGATGTTATTTATTATAACAGTTACAACAACGTTTTGTTATCTTTATAATCTTATATTTCAAAGCCCCGAGAGGTTCCGTGAATATGGACTCCATTCGTGGCATTCAATCCCTTATACATTATTATTATTATTATTATTACGACTCTTAAAAAGGCAACTTTGACTCAGCTGGTGAGTTATGATGGCATCATTTCTAGACGGCGCATTTTGATCTATATTTTTACGAGACGAATCGCCCCGGCCGCGTTGGTTTGGATTCTAAATACGGTGTTGTTGAGTTGAATTACTCCATTTATGATGTTCAATCCCTTATACGTATATAAGAAGGAACAGAACCTTTAGAATGCACGATTTAACTCTTTATATTTTTGCTCAATCCCCCAGTCGCAGGTTTAAACTCCAAAGATGGCGTCAGGGGATGAATCTCTCTCTTTACGGTTTCCAATCCCTTATGAATATATGAGAAGGAAGAGAACTTTTAGAATATCCTTATAGTTTTACACTGATCCTCCACTCGTATAGGTTTAAACCCCCCAAAGATGGTGTTAGGAGATGAATCACTACGTTTATAGTATTCAATACCTTATACATTTATGAGGCAGTATGTACGATTCTTAAAACGCAAGGAAACATAGCTTAAAATAACAAGGAAATAGAACATAAAATAACAAGGAAACACCGAATAACAAGGAAAATAACTTAAAATAACAAGGAAACATAAAATAACAAGGAACATAACATAAAATAACAATGAACATAACTCAAAATAACAAGGAAACATAACTTAAAATAACAAGGAAACAGAACTTAAAATAACAAGGAAACATAAAACAACAAGAAAACATGACTTAAAATAACAAGGAAACATAAAATAACAAGGAAACAGAACTCAAAATAACAAGTAAACATAAAACAACAAGGAACATAACATAAAATAACAAGGAAACAGAACTTTAAACAAACATCAGACTGTTTTTTTTTTGTTTTTTTTTTTATCAGAAGAGAGTTTTATAAAAAGATAAAGTGAAAAGCTCAGGTCCTCTGCTTGTGGTCCTGTCCATGGAAAGCGGATTAAAATGCTTTGCTTGAATCGCCTTAGGTTTTTTTTTGGGGGGTGGGGGGGGTGGGGTGTGGGGGGTTGCTTCGCTTTTTCGTACCGTTGGTAAGTTCCATTTTGTCTTTGATGCCTTTGTTGTTGTTGTTGTTTGTTTATTTATTTATGATGTGTTCTGGATTTCGGTTTGTTTATCTCTTGTCTTTCTCTTTTTGTGGTATTATCTGATTTCTCTCTTTCTCTCTCTGTCTGTTAATCTGTCTTGTTCAATTTGTCTGCTCTTCTCTTTCTCTCTCTCTCTCTCTCTCTCTCTCTCTCTCTCTCTCTCTCTCTCTCAATCTCAATCTCAATCTCAATCTCAATCTCTCTCTCTCTCTCTCCCTCCCTCCCTCCCTCCCTCCCTCCCTCCCTCTCTCTCTCTCTCTCTCTCTCTCTCTCTCTCTCTTCTCTTCCTTCTTCTCTTCTTCTTCTTCTCTTCTTCTCTCTCTCTCTCTCTCTCTCTCTCTCTCTCGTCTCTCTGTTCCCTGTCCCTCTCCCTCTCTCTCTCTCTCTCTCTCTCTCTCTCTCTCTCCCTCTCTCTCTCTCTCTCTCTCTCTCTCTCTCTCTCCTCTCTCTCTCTCTCCTCTCTCTCTCTCTCTCTCTCTCTCTCTCTCTCTCTCTCTCTCTCTCTCTATATATATATATATATATATATATATATATATATATATATATATATATATATATATATATATGTACTTATGCACGTACATACGTATGCATGCGTACAGAGAAAAAGAAAGAGAGAATGAGAGAGGAAGCGAAAGAGAAAGAAAAAGAGAAAAGACAGAAAAGACAGATTCTCCCAAACACAAAACACACAATTGAATGTTTATAAATCATTATTCATGCTCATTCAGCCACATAAACTACGTAGTCTGTTCCATTAGAGTTATTGATATCCGGATATATAGAGATGTTGTATGAGATAAAAAACAATATTATTCAGTGAAAAGATAGTCGGGTTTTGATGAATTTCTTTTATTTTCGCTATTTTTTTTTCGGTTAATTGTGTGACGTCACCAGAGCGTGTTTTCTTTTCATTATTATTATTATTATTATTGTTATTATTATTATTATTATTATTATTATTATTATTATTATTATTATTATTATTATTATTATTATTATGTTTTCCTTGTTCTTTCCTTTTTCCTTCTCGTCTATTCGTTCGTGTGTCTTTTCTTGTCTTTCGTTTCATGTTTATTCCGTTTTTAATCATTCCTTTTTTGGTAATTCCTTTCGGTTTATATATATATATATATATATATATATATATATATATATATATATATATATATATATATATATATATTTCTTCTTTATTTGCTTTTATTATTATTATTTTCAATTCTTTCGTCTTTCATCCCTTTTCTCATATTTATCTTCCTTAATTATATTTTCTTCTTCTTCCGTCTCACTTCGTTTATCTTCTTCCTCCTTGACCTTCTTTCATCTTTATTGCATTCCCTCACGCTTCTCTTCTTTCTTGCTTTCATTCCTCCCCCATTTATCATTTTTAAAAATATTTTCGTTCTGACAAGAGGGAAGGAAACAGAAGACAAGGTTCAGTCTTTGGAAAGTTCTGGGACAGTTTGTGTTTTGAAGTGACGGTTCATATTATTTATTTCTGGAAGAGTCGTCTTCGTTTTTAAGGGGGCGAAGGGGGCGTGTCTATTCTCATTTTATTATTATTGTTATTTTATTTTTTATTTTTATTTTTATTATTATTATTATTATTATTATTTTTTTTTTTTTTATTTTTTTTTTTGCTTATTTTCTGAAGTGGAGTTAGTCGTCTCCGGCGCCGAGTGACTGTATCATTTTGTAAATTCATCTTTCTTGTTTTTTATTCTGTCTGCTCATGTTCACTCTCTCTCTCTCTCTCTCTCTCTCTCTCTCTCTCTCTCTCTCTCTCTCTCTCTCTCTCTCTCTCACTCACTTTCTCTCACTGTATATAAATATATATATATATATGTGTGTGTGTGTGTGTGTGTGTGTGTGTGTGTGTGTGTGTGTGTGTGTGTATGTGTGTATGTGTGTGTGTGTTATGTATGTGCGTTTATATATGAAATATATTTATTTCCTGAAATGATATTCATTTCTGAAACAGCTACTTAGTTTAGAAACTAACTCCATTTCCATTTCAATTTTTGGGTTTTGAAAAAAATGGTAACTGGACTTGTGATTGATCGGAGGAGTTCGGAACTGTCAGTTGAGTTCGTTACAGGAACATGGTTTATGGGTGTTGTTAAATCTTAAACACGCTTTGCTGATTGTTTTTTTTTTTTTTTTTTTTTTGGGGGGGGGGGTGGAGGTAATTTTTCTTACGTTAACGGCCGTTTTCTCTTTACATTATTTTTATTGTTTTCCTCTACAGTTTTTGAATAGTTTCTTTCTGTTGGGTAAAAAAGGAAAAAGGGTTTTCTGCGCCTCATACGAAACAAGAAAAGAATATGGATAGAAAAACAGAAACTGTCATTGTATGTTAATAAATTTCTTTTCCGTAAGAAAGGTATGAAAGAGAACTCTTGTTTATAAAAAAGGAAGAAGGAAAAGAAGTAAAAAGAAAAAAGAAGCGCAGTTGTTATTATATAACTACCTTTCTTTTACGTAACATAAAAATAAAGAACACTTTTTCCAGCATTTCATAAAGAGAGAGAGAGAGAGGGAGGGAGAGAGAGAGGGAGGGAGAGAGAGAGGGAGGGAGAGAGAGAGGGAGGAGGGAGAGAGAGGGAGGGAGAGAGAGAGGGAGGGAGAGAGAGAGGGAGGGAGAAGGAGAGGGAGAGAGAGAGGAGGAGAGAGCGAGAGAGAGAGGAGGAGAGAGAGAGAGAGAGAGAGAGAGAGGGAGGGAGAGAGAGAGAGAGAGAGAGAGGGAGGGAGGGAGGGAGGGAGGGAGGGAGGGGGAGAGAGAGAGAGAGAGAGAGAGAGAGAGAGAGAGAGAGAGAGAGAGAGAGAGAGAGAGAGGGAGGGAGGAGGGAGGGAGGAGTGAGGAGGAGGGAGG
>NC_091584.1:4058976-4061476 GCF_042767895.1 Penaeus vannamei | reverse complement strand
GGAGAGGGAAGGAGGGAGGGAGGGAGGGAGGGGGAGACAGAGACAGAGACAGAGACAGAGACAGACAGAGAGACAGACAGACAGACAGTCAGAGAGAGACAGACAGACAGACAGACAGACACAGAAAGAGAGACCATTATAATTTGAGATCCTAAGGAAGGCTTTAAGTTTTAGTTTTAAGGAGGTCATTAAGGATTTGGGGTCTAAGGTAAGAGGAGCGTTTAGGGCAGGTGACATTCAAGGTTAATTATTATAGAGGACGAAAGAGGAAAGAAAAGGGACACGCGACTCAGAGGCTGGCCAGGTGGGAAGGAGGTCGTGATGCCATTCTTAAAACGAGTGATTTGTCTTGTCGTTACTAAGGCGATTGGCGAATTTTCAGTCATTCTCTGTCTGTCTGTCTCAGTCTCTCTTTGTCTCTCTCTCTCTCTCTCTGTCTCAGTCTCTGCCCTTTGTCTTGTCGTCAGCTCGAATCTTCATTCATTATATCTCTGTCTGTCTGTCAGTCTCTCTTTCTTTGTCTGTCTGTCTCAGTCTCTGTCTCTCTCTCTTTGTCTGTCTCTGTCTGTCTGTCTCAGTCTCTCTCTCTCTGTCTGTCTCTCTCTCTCTCTCTCTCTCTCTCTCTCTCTCTCTCTCTCTCTCTCTCTCTCTCTCTCTCTCTCTTTTGTGTGTGTGTCTCTCTCTACCTCTAGAAGAGAGTGAAAGGAATGGAGAGAAAGAGGGAAGAGAAGAGAGAAGGAATTGAGAAAAAGAAGGAAGAGAAGAGAGGAGAAGGAATGGAGAAAATAAGGGGAATAGAAGAGAGGGGAAGGAATGGAGGAAACCAAGAGGGATAGAAAGAAGAGGAAACGGAGAAATGAGATGAAGAAAGGAAAAGGCGAATAGAACGTGAAGAGGGGAAGGAAGTGAGAAAAAGGGGGATGCCAAGAGAGGAAGGAATGGAGAGAGAGAGAGCGGAATGGAAGAGAGTGGAAGGAATGAAGAGAGAGAGAGGGGAAAAAATCAAGAGATTTTGGAGCAGGGAGGAGAGTCGAGGAACCACGAGGATATAGAAAGAAGAGGAAACGAGAAAGGAGAAATAAGGAAAAGAGAATTGGAACGTGAAGAGGGGAGAAGCGAAATGGGGGGGGGGGGGGTTAAGAGAGGTTGGCGAAGGGGAGTGACGAAGCGAAGACAAGAAGGGGAAATGATGTTTGTCCTTCTACATAAAAGTTTTATGTAATCGTGAAAGTTTGGGCATAATGACATGCAATAGTTTCCATATTACAGGAAGAATACACATGATGGAGGTTCTTCTCTTTCTCTTGTGTATTTATTTCGTATCCGAGTATGTGTCTCGGATACGTGGAAGATGCTTTGACATAGATACATCATCGTTCTTATATGATACAGTATTCATATACAACTTGAGAAAGGTATTACACTTCATGTATATCCCAATTACAGGAATTACAGAAGTTCATGATACATAATACATCCATGATACATAATTTCGAATACATAGATCCGATTATATGTATCCCCCAAAATTAGAGAAAGAGTAATGTTTTTTAGAGAGACAAGGAATGAGGCGAGAGGTGGGGGTTGAAAGAGGGGGGGGGGGAGTGTACCTCAATAGCGACGGATGTGAAGCAATGATGCTAGCCATTAAGTGTTATAAGTCTGTCCAACTTTCTCTATTTTTTATTTTTATCATTTATATATGTAGATGAGTGGTAGGAAAAGCTACGTTGATATATTTCAATTAGTCTTATATGTATATATATATATATATATATATATATATATATATATATATATATATATATATATATATATACATATATATATATATATATATTTTCTAATAAGAATTAGATACTTGTTTACAGCATTTTGAATCTTTGTTTACGACTTTCTCTGTTCTGTATGATTTGATAGCTGTGTTTTATTTCTGGTTTAGATATCTGGGATGATTGTCTATAAATTGGTGTGTGTTTTTTTTTTGTCGTTATGACTATTTCCAGCCGTGGAAACCATTCGCAGGCTTTGGCACTTGTGGTTATAAATATGTGTGTGTATGTCAGATGAATGTTGTGTAACTGTGTTTGAGTGTTTGATACATGTGCTGCAAAGGTTTTACATCATATTTTTATATATTTACAAGATTTTTTGTGTGTTAGATTGTAAGCGTGATTTTAGAATTTGTGTATGTATATTTTATCACGATTATTTCTTGAAAACTGTTATAGTAATAATTCCGCTGTCTATGAAGAACCTTGTTATGTGTTCAAGGCGCGACGGATGTGTCATATTGTGTGTGTTGTGATGTGTGTGTGTGTGTGTTGTGTGTGTGTGTGTGTGTGTGTGTGTGTGTGTGTGTGTGTGTGTGTGTGTGTGTGTGTGTGTGTGTGTGTGTGTGTGTGTGTGTGTGTGTGTGTGTGTGGTAAAGGTTTTTCATTATTCATTAGATGAATATATTGTAACTGTTTTGAGTTTTATATTATATGTTGCAAAGGTT
>NC_091584.1:4051476-4056476 GCF_042767895.1 Penaeus vannamei | reverse complement strand
CCAATCACGTCTGACATTAAAAATTTCACAAATAAACATAAGCAATCGGGGTGGAGCTTAGACCCCCACCCCCCCATCCCCCCATCCCCCTACTCCCCCCCCCCTTCCGGCTAGCTTAGGAATCGCGATGCCGGACCCCGTGTGCCCCATGTCAAGCGGGGTTTTTTTTTGAGGAGAGTGGTGTTATGGTGATGTTGTGGATGGGCTTGGGGTCACAGTCGTCATGTCAGAGGGGGTGGGATGGGGGAGTGGGGAGAGGAAGAGGAGTTGCGGAAGTAGGGTTAGAGGGAGGTGAGGGTGGAGTGGAGGGAGGAGGGAGGGAGGGGAGGGAGAGGGAGGAGTGAGGAGTGAGGGATAGAGAGGGAGCGAGTGAAGGAGAGGGAGTAAGAGGAAAGGAGGGATAGGGAGTATGGGGAGGAGCTGGGAAGGTGTAGAGGGAGTGAATGGGGGTGAGGGAGGGAGGTGAGGAGGGAGAGGGAGGAGGAGGGAGGGAGGGAGGGAGGGAGGGAGGAGAGTGGGGAGGGAGAGGAGTGGAGGGATAGGAGAGGGAGCGAGGGAGGGAGAGGGAATGAAGGAGGGAGTGAGTGAGGGATAGAGAGTGAGCAGGAGTGAGAGAAGGAGGGAGTGAGTGGAGGATGTGCTGGGAGTGAGGAGACAGGTTATGCAGGTTTCACAGGTATAGAGAGCAAGTAGTGGGGGGAGTGGAGTTAGTTTAGAATGGAGCAGTGAAAGTGAGAAATAGAGAGCTGGTGGGGGAGGCAGTGAGGCATTCCCCCTCTTCTTTCCTTCCCCTCCTCCCCTTCCAACCTCCCTCTCCCTCCCCTACCTCATCCCTTTCCTTCCTAATTGCCCCTCCTCTTCTCTTCCCCCTCCTCCTCCACCACCCCTTTCCTCCCCCTCCAGTTCTTCCTCCTTCGCCTCCCTCCTCCCTTCAACCCTCCCTCTCCCTCCCTACCCTCCTCATCCCTTCTTCTATCTGCTCTCCTTTCTTCCTTCCTCCTTCCTCACCATCCTTTTCTTCCCCTCCTGTCCTTCAACCTCCTCTTATCTTCCTCACTCTCCCCCTCCTTCCTCACCCTCCTTCTTCCTCACTCTCCCTCCCTCTCTTCTCTCACCCCTTCCTCCTCCTTTCTCTACCCTCCTTCCTCTTCCTCCCTCCCCTCCTTCCTTCTCCTCCCCCTCCCCCTCCTCCCCTACCCACACCCCTACCCTCCCTGAGACTTTGTGTTGTTCGTCTCTCTCTTCCTGGACGTGAGTGACGTCATATGTCCGACCGCACGCATAGCATGTAAGTTTTGCATTAACACGCCCGCATAAAATTCCCTTGCACTGACAGACAGACATAAACACCTCCAACCGCACGCATGAATATATGTATTCTTACATTGTGACTCACATACGGATACATACACATACGCGGACATATAAATGCGCACGCACAGACTCACGTACACGCACGCATACAGACAGACGTACACGCGGAATCACACAGATACACGTACACGCAGACTCACACAGATACACGTACACGCAGACTCACACAGATACACGTACACGCAGACTCACACACACGCACACGCACGCACACACACACACACACACACACACACACACACACACACACACACACACACACACACACACACACACACACACACACACACACAACTCAACCTTAACTCAAACCTACGGGATCGCCTGTCCCAATGCACATTCGTTTCACCTTACATTCTCTTCCTCCAAAATTCCCCACGTCTCCAGTTCCTTCATCTCCTCCGCCACGTTTTTATCACGTTGTCTCCACTTTCCTCCGCACCTCACCCACCTACATCCACGCCATAGTGCCCCTTCTATCGCCAGTGCCCCTTCTATCAACAGTCCAAATACGCCACACTGAGACCACGCCATACAAACTCCAGCTGGAATACACGTCAGCTCTTCCAGCTGGAAATACACGTCAGCCACACCAGCCAGCTAGCTTCCTCTCCCACTCTTTACCCACCCACTCCACCCACCTCCTCCTTCCCCAACTCCACTCTCCCCACCCTTCCCCCACTTCACCCACTCTTTCCCCTTCCCCTTACCCACCTTCTCTTCCCAACTTCCCCAACCTACCCTCCTCTACCTTCCCTACTACTTCCTCCTTCTCTTTCCTCTCACCCACACCCTTCCCCCTTCCCACTCCACTCCCTTCCCCACTGCCATAGGAAGCCCTGCCAGCGTCCCAGTCTCTGCCACGCCACAGGAGTGTCCTACAGCATCCCAACCACCACAGATCCTTCTCACAGATCAGGCGCGTCTCTCTGCCACACCACAGCTTGTCTCCTGAGCCTCCTAACCCACCACAGGAGCCACAGCCACCACAGATCCTTTCTCCAAGATCAAGGTGATTCCTGCCACACCACGCTACATAATACAGAATCTCCTGATCCTTCAATCCACCACAGAGAGTCCTGAATGAGCCGAATCCTACCACCAATCCTACCACCATCCTTCTCAGCAGCTCAGGCGAGTCACAACCACAACACAGGAAGCCCAGGGACCAACTAAACACGCGCTTGAGAGCAGTAAGGGCGAGCACAACGGGCTACGAGGCAGGACTATCGACCCAAGAAGAGAAGGTCAGGGAGGACGCAGTAATCGAACCCAGAGCCTGGGAGCTTCTCGCGGCTCAAGCGAAAAAAGAAGACAGGCAGGAGTTAAAAGTTATTAGATAGAAAAACGATACGACACTGGCTCAGGGTTTTAGAGATAGAGGAGTGGGATGAGGGAGGGAGGAGTGGAAGGAGGAGGAGCTGATATAGGAGAGGAGGGAGACCGAGGGAGGGAAGGAGGGAGACCGAGGGAGGAAGGGAGGAAAGGAGGGAGGGAGGAAAGGAAGGGAGAGAGAGAGAGATAGAGAGAGAGAGAGAGATAGAGAGATAGAGAGATAGAGATAGGATAGAGAGAGAGAGAGAGAGTAGAGAGAGAGAGAGAGAGAGAGAGAGAGAGAGAGAGAGAGAGAGAGAGAGAGAGAAAGAAAGAAAGAAAGAAAGAAAGAAAAACAGAAATTGAGACAGTCAAATAAACAGACCGAGAAAGACAGAAACAGAGAAAACGAAAAAAAAAGAAAGAAAAAAAAAACAAACCCGACGGATCCACTAATCCTAAGCCGGAGGAATGTGCATGTGGAATGAGGCGCGCCCAGGCCAGGTGTGTAGCACGATATAACCGACAATTATGCACTGAATAAACCAAACGAGTTCTGTCACGTCTGCAGTGCCACATAAAACGGGAATTATAAAGGCGAAAAAAATTACAAAGTGAAAAGAGCCGAAAAGAGCGAACGCGGAGGAAAAAAATATTAAAGTTATTTGACGGAAGTAAAAGGACAGTTAAGCTTGAAGGCCTATCGACCTCGGGCCGGCCTGGGAGGGCACCTCGCGATGGCACCTTGTGATGGCACCTTGTGATGGCACCTTTTAATGGCATCGTGGAGTGGCACCTTTTAATGGCATCGTGGAATGGCACCTTTTGATGGCATCGTGGAGTGGCACCTTTTAATGGCAGCCTAGAGTGGCACCTTTTGATGGCACCGTGGAATGGCACCTTTTGATGGCACCCTCGAGTGGCACCTTTTGATGGCACCCTCGAGTGGCACATTTTAATGGCACCGTGGAATGACACCTTTGGGTGGCACCCTTGAGTGGCACTATTTAATGGCACCCTCAAGTGGCACATTTTAATGGCACCGTGGAATGGCACCTTTTGAGGGCACCCTCGACTGGCACTATTTAATGGCACCCTCGAGTGGCACATTTTAGTGGCACCGTGGAATGACACCTTTTGATGGCACCCTCGAGTGGCAATATTTAATGGCACTCTGGAATGGCACCTTTTGATGGCACCCTAAGATGACACTGCGAGGAAATTGTGTAATGGAGTTCCGCGATGAACCCCTAAGATGTTATCCAGATATGGCACTCCGGTGAAGACACCCTACAACAACAGCAGGTAGTGGCACCCCGAAAAGGCACCCTATGTTGACGTCATAGAGCTCGCAACACCCTGAGTTGGCACCGCGATAAGCCTCTTGAAATGACATCCCGCGTTGGCACCAAGTGATAGCCCCTTGCAGTGCCATCCCGCTACCACACCTTGCGAATGGCATCTTACTATGACACCATATCGTGGCACTCTGCGAGATCATTTACGTTGGTGTCCGGGGAATGGCACTGATGGCTTGATGGCATTCATGCGACACCTGGAGTTCTTTAATGCGTGATTTTCGGCCGAGAGAGAGAGAGAGAGAGAGAGAGAGAGAGAGAGAGAGAGAGAGAGAGAGAGAGAGAGAGAGAGAGAGAGAGAGAGAGAGAGAGAGAGACAGAGACAGAGACAGAGACAGAGAGAGAGAGAGGTGCACTGACAAAGAGAGAGAGAGAGAGAGAGAGAGAGAGAGAGAGAGAGAGAGCGAGGGGGGCGGGGGGAGATGAGAGAGATGACAGATAGACAGGGGGATAGTACAGATAGATAGTAAGATAGATAGATAGTAAGATAGATAGACAGATAAAGAGAGAGAGAGAGAAGAGAGAGAAAGGGAGATAGAGAGAGAAAGCGAGAGATAGAGAGAGTGAAAGAGAGAGAGGCAGTGCCACTCAGGGCGCGGTATACAAGCTGTGCCAGTCTGTGCCAGTTCAGAAAGCTTTTTGCAGAATAGAAAGAAATGATAGCATGTGAGTAGATATGTGGCATTTTGATTATATTCATTATATCTTTTATTCCGGCATATATTAATACAACTACGGATGCCTCGGATAATATTTTCCGGGTCATAAACAAATGACAGAAACAGAAGCCATTTCAACGTAAATCTGACATGCATAGCGGGATCAAAACTAACTTTCTTCTCTCACCTTATCAAAAGAATGAAAAGGAGAAGAAGAACAAAACAAAAAAAAAAAAAAAAAAAAAAACGCAAATGAATAAATAAATAAATCTCTCACCTTATCAAAAGAATGAAA
>NC_091584.1:4018976-4033976 GCF_042767895.1 Penaeus vannamei | reverse complement strand
AGAGGTAACACATTACAATGAGGTTACGTTCACTATATTATTCTCATTTTTAGCTGAAGTAACACCTGTTACATATTATATTAGCATATAAATTATTACCTTTGCTTTATTGTTATTGCTATATTATCTAGCGTAGTTATTACCTTTGCTTTCTTATTATTGCTATATCATCTAGCGCAATTATTATCTTCTGTTTATAATCACTGCTATATTATCTAGCATAGTTATTACCTTTGCTTTTTTCACATTGATTGTTCTAGTAGTGTATTTAGCGCGATTACATTATGAAATCTACAGTTCTGTGTCTTATGATACATTAATCAGTCTAGCTACCAAGGGAAGATAGCGCTTTGTATTATCACTTCTGTTTATATCATGCACATGTATCGGTGAGTCATATAATGCTCTAAGCATGAGTTATTACCGCCTTTCTTATTATTGCTATATTATCCAGCTCAATTATTATCTTCGCTTTATAATTACTGCTATATTATCCAGCATAGATATTACCCTTGCTACATTATCTAATCTAGCAGTGTAGCGTCGGTATGATATGAAATCTAGCAGTTCAGCTTTGCGATATTAATCAGTCTAGCAGTGCGGAAGATAGCGCTTTTGGCCACGCCCCGTATCAATGGCACATGCAAGACCGGCGAGTCATGTAACTCTCAGGCGTGGATGTATATTATCGTGCGGATAGTAAGCAGTCTTAAATCCGCTTAAATCCGCGGCACTGAGGCGATGCTAATGGCGTTCCTCCGCTGTTTCGGCGGCTGGAGTGAACGCGGCCGGTCGTGAAAAGGGATGTGGGTCGGTTCGAACGCGGCCAGGTATGGTCCCCGAGTCCAAAACCTTTCGGATAAGGACGGGGCTCTCGGGATCTCCGTGAATGTCGTCTCCTTTCGGTTTCTTTCGGCTCTATTCGGCTTTTTTTCGGCTCTATTCGGTCCCTTTCGTCTCCTTTTGGCTCTTTTCGGCTCCTTTCGGCTTATTTTGGCTCACTTCGTCTCCTTTCGGTTCCGTTCGGTTATTTTCGGTTCCGTTCGGCTGCGGTCGGCTTCTTTCGGCTCCGTTCGGCTATGTTCGGTTCCGTTCGGCTCCTTTCGTCACCTTTCGACTCCCTTCGACTATTTTCGGTTCCGTTAGGCTCCTTTCGGCTCATCTCGGCTCCTTTCGGCTCATCTCGGCTCCTTTTCTCGTAAGGATAGCAATAGGGGTTAAAAAGGGGGGCGTGGATAGGGACAGACTAATGGTAAGGGGAAGTATAAGGGAATAGGGAAGCGAAGGATAAGGGGAAAGATAAAAGAAAGAGAGGAAAAAGAGAACGAGGGAAGATAAGTGGCGAAGGGGAAGGCGAATAAAAGAAGGGAAGGGGACAGAAGAGAAAGAGAAGTGGGGAAGAGGAGAGAGGAGAAAGAAGAGGGGAAGAGGAGAGAGGAGAAAGAGAAGAGGGGATAGAGAAGAGAGAAAGGAGAAAGGGGAAAGTTAAAAGCGAGGAGTTGGAAAGCGAAAGACTAATCGGTTCTTTATCTCATTATTCTTCCTCCGTTCGTCTCTCTTCCTATCCCTTCTTTCTCCGTTCGGCTCCTTGCCTTGCTTCCCTTCTCCTCAATTCCTTCTTTTCCTTGCCTCCTTCCTCCTTTTTTCGCCTCCTTTCCTCCGTCCTCCCCCCCCCCCCTTCTATCTTCCTTCCTCTTCCTCCTCCATTCTCCTCCTTACTCTTACTCCTCGCCCCTCCTCTTTTTCTCTCTTCGTTACTCTTCCTCCTCCATTCTTCTCCATGCTTCTTACATCCCCATAGTCCTTACTCCGTGCTTCTCTTCCTCTCTCTTTCTCCTCCTTATTCTTTCTCTTCATTCTTCCTCTCTCCTTCCTCCTCTGTTTTCCTTCCTACTCTATTCTCCTCTTCTTCCTCTCTCCTCCTTCCTCCTGATCTCTCCTTGCTCACTACTCCTTCCTCCTTTCTCTTTATCCCCCTCCCTCATCTCTCCTTACTCCTTACTCCTCCATACTCTTTCCTCCTCCTTCCTCATTTCACTCCCTTCTTCCTCATTCTCTCTCCTCCTTCCCCCCTACTTTTTCCTCTCTCTTCCTTCTTCCCCCTTCTCCTTCTCTTTCTTTCTCCCTCCCTCCCTCTCCCATCCCCTCTATTCTCCTCTCTCTCCTTCCTCTCTCCGCTCTTCTTTTCCCTTCCTTCCTTCTCTCCCTTCTTCTTCCCTCTCTCTTCCTTCCTGCTTCCTATTCTCTTCTCTCTCCTCCTTCATTTTACCCCCTCCTCATCTCTCCTCCTTCCACTCATTACTCCTCCATACTCTCCCTCCTCCCTCCATCTTTCTCCATACTCCCCTATTTCTCTTCTTTCTCTCCTCTCCTCCTTCCTTTTCCTGCTGTACTCCCTCCCTCTCTTTCTCTCCCTCTCCTCCTTTCCTTCTTTTCCCTTACTCCCTCCCCCTCTTTTCTCTCTCTTCCCTCTCAAACTCCCTTCTCTCTCTCTCTTACTCCTCCTCTCTCCTTACTCCCTTCTCTCTCCTTCCTCACTCCTTCCTCTCTCTCCCCTATCTCTTCTCCTCTTACTCCATCCTCCTCTTTTCTCTCTCCTCCCTCTTCTCTCTCCTCCTCTCTCCTTACTTCCTCCTTACTCCATCCTCCTCCTTTCTCTCTCCTCCCTCTTCTCTCTCCTCCTCTCTCCTTACTTCCTCCTTACTCCATCCTCCTCCTTTCTCTCCCCCCCCCCCCCTGTGTCTAGGCCCATGTCAAGGAGGTCTTAAGAGTGTTCTCGCTTCATGTCTTGGAAGATCTCGCTCTGGTAAGCGTGTCTCTCTCACTTTTTCTCTCTTTCGTGGAATAAATATAATGATATTCTGAAAGAGTCTGTGGAGTGTGGAGTGTGTGTGTGTGTGTGTGTGTGTGGAGTAGATGGAGGTTGGGAGGGATTAGGTGCGGGAAAGGGTGGAGGAAAGGTGGAGAATATGCGGAGGAAAGATGGAGAAGGGTGGAGGAAAGGTGGAAAAGGCGGATAAAGATGGAGAAGAAGTGGAAAAGCGTGGAAAAAGGTGGAGAAGAGGTAGAGGAAAGGTGGAGAAGAGGTGAAAAAGGGTGATGGAAAGGTGGAGAAAAAAAGTGGAGGAAGGGTGGAGAAAAGGTGGAAAAGGTGGTTAAAGATGGAGAAGAGGTGGAAAAGCGTGGAAAAAGGTGGAGAAAGGATGGAGTAAGTTGGAAAAAAATGAGAAAAGAGGGGAGTGATGGGGAAAATATGAAAGGGAAGAGGTGGAAGGAAATATAATGAAGGGAGAGGAAGGGAGGGAGGGAGGAAGAGGATGGAGGAAGGGGGTGAAGGGAGGGAGGAGGAGGAGTGAAGGTGGAAGGTGGGAGGGAGGGAAGAGATGAAGGAGGAGAGGAGGAAGGAGGGAAGAGGTAAAGGAGGGTGAAAGGGAGGGAGGGAGGAAGTGGAGTGGGTAGGATATCAATGGATTATATGGTTTATAAGAAATGTTCCGTTTTATTAAATGCCACACGATAGCAGTTATATATATCAAAAGGCAATGTTGCATTTTTGCAGAGGGAATTCCATGCAAGAATAAATTACTGCTGGTATTGTGTGTGTAAAAAAAGAAAAAAAGAAAAAAAATGCAGCCATTGTATTTATTGTGGATTTAAAAATATTACTTTAATCTCTTCAGTGCAGAGAGAATAAGAAGGTTGGAATGAAATAGAGGGAGAAGGGAAAGGAGGAAGAGGAAAAGAAAGAAAGAAAGGTCAATAAGAAAAAACGAAAAAGAAAAAGAAAGTGGAAATAAAAAAGAAAAGATAAAAGAGAGAAAAGGAAAAAGGGAAAGAACAAATAGGGGAAGAAAGAAAAGAAGAAAAAAGTGAACTGAAAGAGAGAGAAGGCAAAATAAATACAAGAAAACAAAGAACAAAGAACAAAAACAGAAGGAGGAAAAACAACAAAACACAGGCAAAAAAAAGAAAAGAGAGAGAGAGAGAGAGAGAGAGAGAGAGAGAGAGAGAGAGAGAGAGAGAGAGAGAGAGAGAGAGAGAGAGCGAGCGAGCGAGAAAGCGAGAGAGAGAGAGAGAGAGAGAGAGAGAGAGAGAGAGAGAGAGAGAGAGAGAGAAAGAAAGAGAAAGAGACAGAGACAGAGACAGAGACAGAGACACACAGAGAGAGAAACAGACAGAAAAAGGCAAAATGAAGAAGAAGAAGAAAAAAAAAAAAAACATCTGCAATTCCAGATCGCATTTGGTACCAGGCAGATGAACTTGACCCCGTGACCTTTCCGATTTCCCGTCAATGCATAAGCCGACCTTGGCAACATCCAGTGGAAACCGAGGTCATTGGAAGCCTCGGACAACGCGACCTCTGGAGGGAAAACTTTGACGACCTGAGGACAGGTTTCGGGTTCTCGTCTCGGGGAAGAAAGAAAGAAAAAAGAATAAAAAACAAAGAAAGGAAAAAGAAGAAGAAATAAAAAAAAGAAAGATAGAAAGAATGGAAGTAAGAAATAAAGAAAGAAAAAGAAAAGAGAAAAAAAGAAAGGAAAAAGAAAGAAAGAGATAAAGGGAAAGGAAAAGGAAAAGAAAGGAAGAAAGGAAAGGAAAGAAAAGAAAAAAGATTAGAAAAGAAGAAGAAAGAAGAAAGAAAAAAAGAAGAAGAAGAAGAAGAAGAAGCAGAAGAAGAAAAAGAAAAAGAAAGAAAAAAAATAATAAGAAAAGAAAATATATATACATAGATAAACAAGTTGATTAGATAGATGAATAAATAAAGTATCTTTGAGAAAACGAAATGCACATCAAGAACACAAAAAGCTAAAGTATATGTACATAAGGCAAGATAAGAAAGTAGAAATGATAATAAGAAGAACATAGAGAAAAAAGAAAATAAGAAGAAACAACATAAAGAAGAAGAACAAGAAAGAAGATAAAAACGAAGGAAAAGAAGCTGAAAAAAGAAGAAAGAAGATAAAAACGAAGAAGGAAAAGAAGCAGAAGAAAAAGAAAGAAAGAAAGAAAATAAAAACGAAGAAGGAACAAGCAGAAGAAAAAGAAAGAAAGAAGAAAAAAAGGAACAGAAGCAAAAAAAAAAAAAAAAAAAAAAAAAAAAAATAGAACCAAAAAAAAAAAAAAAAAAGAAAGAAGATAAAAACGAAAAACGAATAGGAAAAAAAAAAATCAAGAAAGAAAATATAAACGAAGAAGGAAAAGAACAAGAAAAAGCAAAAGAAACCCGGGGACTCTTGAATAACCACGAGTGTGAGGACACTTGAGGGTTAATGAGTGTGTGGAGCAGGAGGAGGTGGAGGGCGTTTGGTGCGGGAAAAGGTGGAGAAAGGACGGAAGGGAGAGAGGGAAAAAGGGGGAGAAAAGGTGGAGAAAGGACGGAAGGGAGAGAGGGAAAAAGGTCCGAGAAAAGGTGGAGAAGAGGTGCGAAGAAAGAGAGAGAAAGGATGGGAGGGAAAAGGTGGAGGGCGTTTGGTGCGGGAAAAGGTGGAGAATGGAAGAGGAAGGGAAAGGTGGAGGGGCGTTTGGTGCAGGAGAAGAAAGGTGGAGAAAGGGTGGGAGGGAAAAGGGAAAGAAAGTTAGATGCGAGGGAAAACGGTGGAGAAAGGAAGGTGCGAGAAGGTGGAGGAAAGGTGGAGGGCGTTTGGTGCGGGAAAAGGTGGAGAAAGGGTGGAAGGGGAGAAAGGGTGCGAGGAAAAGAGGGAGAAAAGATGGGAGTGGGAGAAGAAGAAAAAGGATGGGAGAAAGGGAAAGAGGTGGAAGGCGTTTAAAAGGGTGGGCGGGAAAGAGGTGGAGAAAGGGTGGAGGAGGGGAAAAGAATTGAAAGGAGAAAAGGTGGAGAAAAAGATGGGAGGAGAGAGGGAAAAAAGTGGGGAGAAAAGGATGGAGGGCGTTTGGTGTGGGAGAAGCTGGATGGAGGGAAAAAGGAGGAGAAAAGAGAGTGCGAAGAAAGGGAAAGAAAATGGATGGGAGGGGGAAAGGTGGAGAAAAGGTGGGAGGGCGTTTATGTGGGAAAAGGTGGAGAAAGGGTGGAAGGGAGAGAGGGAAAAGGGTGGAGAAAAAGTGCGAAGAAAGGGAAAGAAAGGATGGGAGGGGGAAGGGTTAAGAAAGGATGGGGAGGGTGGGAGGGAAAGCTCCGAGAAAAGGTGGAGGTGGATGAGAGAAAGGGTGGGGATGGAAAGGAGGGAGAAAGAGTGGAGGGAAAAGGGTGGAGAAAAGGTCCGAGAAAAGGTGGGAGGGAAAGAGGTGGAGAAAGGGTGGGAGGGAAAAGGTCCGAGAAAAGGTGGAGAAAGGGAAAGAAAGGATGTGAGGAGGAAGGGTTAAGAAAGGATGGAGGGAAAAAGGTGGAGAAAGGGGTTGAGAAAGGGTGGGGAGGGGAAGGGTGAGAGAAAGGTGCGAAGAAAGGGAGGAAGGCAAGCAAAAGAGAAAAGGCGGAGAAAGCATGGAGGGGAAACGATGGAGAAAGGATGGGAGGGAAAAAAGTGAACAAAAGGTGCGAAAGAAGGTGAAGAAAAAGTGTGATAAAGATGAAAGGAAAAAGGCACGAAAAAAGGTGGAAAAATATAGAGAAGACGAGATGGAAAGGATAAAGGTGGCGAAAAGGTGCGAAAAAAATAGGAAAAAAAGGTCAAAGGGAAAAAGTTGCGAGAAAAGGTGAATGAAATAGAGAAAAGGCGGAGAAAAGGTGAATGAAATGGAGAAGGGGAATGAAAGCAAAAAAGGAGGAGATAATAGAGAAAAGGGGAACGAAAGGAGAAAAGGTGGATAAAATACAGAAAAAGCGGGCAAAGGGGGAACGAAAGGAGAAAAGGTGGATAAGATAGAGAAAAGGCGGAGATAAGGTGGATTGAATAGAGAAAAAGCGGAGCAAAGATGGATAAAATAGAGAAAAAGCGGAGAAAAGGTGAAAGAAATGGAGAAAAGGTCGATAGGATAGAGAAAAGGTGGAGAAAAGAGGAATGCAAGGAGAAAAGGCGGAGAAAAGGTGGAAAAAGGAAGAAAAGGCGGAGATAAGGTCGATAGAATAGAGAAAAGTATGTGTAACAGTATGATAGATAAAATAGAGAAAAAGCGGAGAAAAGGTGAAAGAAATGGAGAAAAGGTCGATAGGATAGAGAAAAGGTGGAGAAAAGGTGGAAAAAGGAAGAAAAGCGGCAGAGAAAAAGAGGAATGCAAGGAAGAAAAGGTTAAGGAGAAATATGGTGGAAAAAGGAAGAAAAGGCGGAGAAAAGGTGGAAAAAGGAAGAAAAGGTGGAAAAAGGAAGAAAAGGTGGAAAAAGGAAGAAAAGGCGGAGGAAAGGTGGAAAAGGGAAGAAAGGCGGAAAAAAAGGTGGAAAAAGGAAGAAAAGGCGGGAGAAAAGGGGTGGAAAAAGGAAGAAGAAAGGCGGAAAGAAAGGAAGAAGAAAGGTGGAAAAAAGGGAGAGAAAAAGTTATGAGAAGAGGCGGAAGAAAAGGGAAGAAAAGGCGGAGATAAGTGTGCGAACCGAGAGAGATATAAACTATTGATTGGGTTATTTCTGGATAAGACGGGATGAATAGGAATTGTTGGCGCAAGCTGGATAAAGGAAAGGGTGTGTGGGAGACATGATAAAAGGGGGAATGAGAGGCAAAGGCGAATGAAAGGAAAGGAGTGAAGACAAAGGAAGAGAGGAGATAGGAGAATTATTGTGCTTGGAACAGGCGCGCTGAGAAAGCAAGATTTTATTTGAGGAAATATGAGAGTGAATAGAAAAATTGAATGAATAGAGAATGGCAGACACACACACACGCACACACACACACACACACACACACACACACACACACACACACACACACACACACACACACACACACACACACACACACACACTCACCACACAATAATAATAATAATAATAATAATAATACTTAATAACGCACACACACGCACACACATATATGCATACATAATTAATAATTCCTCACTAATAATAATAACTCATATACATTCACATAATAATAATAATGATACATACACAATAATATATAATAATAATAATAATAATAATAATAATAATGATAATAATAATGATAATAATAATAATGATAATAATAATAATTAATAAAAATAATAGTGAATAATAATAATAATGATAATAATGATAATAATGATAATAATAATACAATAATAATAATGTTAATAATAATAATAATAAAAAATAATAGTAATAATAATAATAATGATATACATGAATATATATAATAATAATAATAATATAATATATATAATATATATATAGTAATTATATATATATAATAATAATTATATATAATGATATATATATATATATATAATAACAATAATAATAATAATAGTAGTGATAATAATGATGACAATGATAATAATAATGATAATAATAATGATGATATAATAATAATACATAATAATAATATATATATAATAATAATAATAATGATGATGATGATGATGATGATGATGATACATGATTATGATGATGATGATGATGATGATGATGATGATGATGATTATGATGATGATGATGATGATGATGATGATGATGATGATAATAATAATAATATTAATAATAATAATAATAATAATAATAATAATAATAATAATAATAATAATAATTGAATAAAGAAAGAAACAAACCTCATGTTAACAAAAGCAAAAAAAAAACTGTTTTGGTCGTGGGTTTAGAGGCATGATCCCTTGCTGAAAAAAGCCCGCGAAAACTTGGCAAAACTCCGACGATTTACAGTAATCACCGTCATTTATGGGAGAAGTGTGGGCGTGGGCGGCCATGCTAAGTGTGTGTGTTTGTGTGTACTCTCTGTCTGTTTGTCTTTCTCTCTCTCTGTCTCTTCGTCTGTGTGTCTGTGTGTCTGTCTGTCTGTCTGTCTCTGTCTCTGTCTCTGTCTCTGTCTCTGTCTCTGTCTTTGTCTCTCTCTCTGTCTCTGTCTCTCTGTCTCTCTCTCTCTCTCTCTCTCTCTCTCTCTCTCTCTCATCATCTCTCCCTCTTCCCCTCCCTCCTCCCTCACTTCATCTCTCCTTCCGTCGATCCTCTTCAACCTCCTCCCTTCCCTCCCTCCTCCTCCCTCTCCCTCCCTCCCCCTCCCCTCCCTTTCCCCCTCCCCTCCCTCCTCTCCTCCTCCCTCTTCCCTCCCTCCTCCCTTTCCCCTCCTCTCCCTCCTCCTCCTCCTCCTCCCTCTCCTCCCTCCCCTCCCATCCTTTCCTTCTTCCTTCCTTTTCCTTCTTCTCTTTTCCCCTTTTCCCCTCCCCTTTTCTTTCCTTCCTTCCATCTCCTTTCCCTCACTTTCTTCTCCTTTCCTTTCTCTTTTTTTCCTTTCTTCCCATTTTCCTTTCTTCCCTTTATTCCCTCCCGCTCTCTTTCCCCCCCTTCTTCCCTTCCTCTCTTTCCTTTTCCCCATTTCTCCCCTTTCTTTCCTTCCTTCCTTCCTTCTCTCTCTCCCTCTCTTCCTCTCTTCCTTTCTTCCTCTTCCTTCTTCTTCCCATTCTTTCTCATCTTCCTTCCCTTCCTCGTCTTCCTTCCCTTTCCTCATTCTCTCTTCTTCCTTTACTTTTTCTCTCTTTCCTTCCTTTTCCTTCTTTCCTTTCCTTCCTTTCTTTCTTCTTTCCTTCCTTTTTCTTTCTTTCCTTCCTTTCCCTTTCCTTTTTCCTTTCTTCCCTTTCCTCCCTTTCCTTTCCCTCTTTCCTTTCCTTTCCTTCCTTTTCCCCTTTTCCTTCCTTCCTTTTTCTTCCTCTGATCTTTCACCTTCCCTTTCCTTCCTTCCTTTCCTTCCCTTTCTTCCTTCCTTTCCTTCCTCCTCCTCCCTTCTCCTTCTTTCCTTTTCCTCTCCTTCCTCCTTCCCCTTTCTCCCGTTCTCAGGCATACCAAGACGCTCCATGTCCGTCTGGTATTAAAACGGAATGCATATTTGAATAATGAAGAGGCTCTGCATTGTCACCCAGGCATGGAAAGGGAGAAAAAACAAAAACGAAAAGGAAAATAAGACAAAAGCAGTGGAAAGAGAGAAAAACAAAAACAAAAACGAAAATAAAACCAAAACAGTGGAAAGAGAGAAAAAACAAAAACGAAAAGGCCTGTAAAACCAAAAAGCCTTGTGTTTATTTTATAGAGTTGCAAAAACTTAGAAACGAAAAATAGAAAAAAAAACAGTGGAAAGAGAGAAACAAAAAAGGAAAATAAACAAAAACAGTGGAAAGAGAGAAAAACAAAAACGAAAATAAAACAAAAACAGTGGAAAGAGAGAAAAACAAAAACGAAAACGAAAATAAAACAAAAACAGTGGAAAGAGAGAAAAACAAAAACGAAAATAAAACAAAAATATATTAAGCCTGTAAAACCCAGAGCCTTGTGTTTATTTTATATGTTGCATCTTCTTAAAAAGAGAGAAAGAAAAACAAAAATGAAAATAAAACAAAAACAGTGGAAAGAGAGAAAAACAAAAACAAAAACGAAAATAAAACAAATAGAGTAAGCCTGTCAAACCCAGAGCCTTGTGTTTATCTTATATGTTGCATCTTCTTAGAAAGAAAGAGAGAAAAACAAAAACAACAACGAAAATAAAACAAAAATAGAGTAAGCCTGTAAAACCCAGAGCCTTGTGTTTATTTCCGACATGTTGCATCTTCTAACGAAAATAAAACAAAAATAGAGTAAGCCAGTAAAACCCAGAGCCTTGTGTTTATTTTATATGTTGCATCTTCTTAAAAAGAGAGAAAGAAAATATGTGTGTGCGTGTGTGTATATGAATGTGTGTTTGTGTTAGTAGAACCTTTTGTAAACCAAATACCTTATACCATTATTCCTTATCCCTTATTTCTACCTTATACCATTCCTTCATCAGGCTAGTCATTAGACATTATTAAAAAAGAAAAAGGAAGAAAGATAGAAAGAAAGAAAAAAATATATATACATATACCTTATATCATATATTTTTCCTTCTCTTAAATCACCAATCCTTTGTAAAAGATATACAATACACACACACACACACATACACACACGCACACACACACACATACACACACACACACACACACACACACACGCACGCACGTCCCCGCACGCACGCACGTACACGCACGTACACGCACGCACGCACACACTCACACACACACACACACACACACACACACACACACACACGCGCACGCACGCACGCACGCATACACACACACACACACACACACACACACACACACACACACACACACACACACACATATATATATATATATATATATATATATATATATATATATATATATATATATATATATATATAAAGAAGATAAGTAGATAAGATCGTTATACACATAAAATATTTCCAATATATATCTACACGTGTGAAAATATATGTATATATTTTTTATCGATAGATAAGGCCGCTTCAGTAGAAGAGAAAATATTTTCCTCGATATTGCATGAGTGTACATGGAAAATAAACAAAATGTTTTCTTCGGTAAATAACACCGGTTCAACGGATGAGCCTAAACGTAAATGAAATTATGATAAAAGAAAAAAGATAAAACTTTTTTCAACGGAAGCCTAAAAACACATGCAACAAAACTAAAACAAAAACAAAAAAGAAAAGAAAAGAGAAAAAAAACTATTTTCCTCAATTGATAACACCACACGAAATATACCTCTCCCCCTCCCCCCTCCCCCCTCCCCCACTTCCGTGGCCTCTTTGTCCCGTCCCTCCCCCCCAAAAAAAAACATCTATTTTCCTCAATAGACAAAAAATACCACGGAATAGACCTTCCTCTCACCCTCACCTCCCATCTCCCAATTCCCCATGCCTCCTTCGCCTGTCCGTCCCCCCCCTAAAAAAAAATAATAATACAATAAAAAATAATCTATTTTCCTCCATTGATAGACATTCCCCCTGGCCCCCCCCCCCCACCCCCACCTCCCCCCCACACTAAAAAAAAACTAATAAAAAACAATCATCTATTTTCATCCACTGATAGACCACCTCATCCCCACCCCCTTCCTCCATCCACACCCATCCATACCCCAACTCCCAGGTTACTACCCCCATCCCCCTTAACCCCATACCCCCTACCCTCATACCCCCAATTCCCACTCATACTCCTCCCCATACCCTCATCCCCCCATACCCCACTCCCCACCATATCCCCTCACCCCCCTACCCACCTCGCCCCACCCCCCTACTCATCCTCCTCGATTGACGTAACGGTAGGTGTATTTTCCGCGTCGCGTAACCGAGCCGTCACTCTTAACCGGTATCGATTCCACTCGCTGTTCTGGCCGTTCCTCTTCTCTCGCGCTCCGGTATCTGGAGGACGCGTTTGGAATTCAGAACTTGATAGATTCTTGGCTCCGTGTGCGTGTGTGTTTTTTTTTTTTTGTTTGGTGTGTGTGTGTGTGTGTGTGTTTTTGTTTGGTTGGTGTGTGTGTGTTTTTTTGTTTGGGGTGTGTGTGTGCTTTGTGTGCGTGTGTGTGTTTTTGTTTGGGATGTGTGTGTGTGTTTTTGTTTGGGGCGTGTGCGTGTGTTTTGTTGTGTTGGGGTGTTGTGTGTGCTGTGTGTGTAAGTGTGTGTGTGCTTTGCTTGTGGGTGTGTGTGTGTTTTTGTTTGGGGTGTGTGTGCGTGTTTTTGTTTGGGGTGTGTGTGTATGTGTGTGTTTTGTTGTGTATGTGTGTGTGTAAGTCTGTGTTTGTAAATGTGTGTGTGTGTGTGTTTTGTGTGTGTGTGTGTGTGTGTGTGTTTGCTGTGTATTGTGTGTGTGTTTGCCACTGGTGTGTGTATGTGAGTGTGTTTTGCTGTTATTGTGTGTGTGTTTTATGTGTGTGCTTTTGTTTGGTATGTGTGTGTTTTTGTTTTGTTTGTGTGTGTATATGTGTGTTTTGTTGTTAAGGGGTGTGTGGGGGTGTCTGTATGTGTGTGTGTATGTGTGTGTGTGTGTGTGTGTGTGTGTGTGCATGCGTGTATGTGTGTGTTTTGTTGTTATTGTGTGTGTGTCTGTGTCTGTAAGTGTGTCTGTAAATGTGTGTGTGTGTGTGTGTGTGTGTGTGTGCGTGAATGTATGTGCGTGTATGTGTGTGTTTTGTTGTTATTGTGTGTGTGTCTGTGTCTTGTAAGTGTGTCTGTAAATGTGTGTGTGTGTGTGTGTGTGTGTGTTGTGTGTATTATGGAAGGAAAAAGGAATTTTGATTGAATGGACGGGACGAAAGTGGAGAATGGGTGTGTGAATGTCTGTGTGAAGCGAAAGGAATTTTGATTGAATGGACGGGACGAAAGTGGAGAATGGTTGAATATCTGGTGCTTTTTTTCATTTCTTCTCTTCTTCGCTTCTTCTTCTCTTATCTTCACCTCTGTTTTTTGTCTTTTTCTAACTCTATCCCTCCCTCCTACCTTCTCTCCCTCCCTCCCTTCCTTACCTTTCCTTCCTTATCCCTTCCTCATCCTCCCTCTCTCCCTCCACTCCTACCTCGCTTTACCTTTCCCTCCTTCCCCCTGTCCTAGCCCTTTTCCCTCCCTCTGTCCCTATCCTTCCTCCCCTTTCCTCTCTCCCTTCTCCTCCTCCCTTCCTCCGTCCTCTCCCTTCCTCCCTCCCTTACCTTTCCCTCCTTCCTCCCCTTCCTCCTCGATCCCTCCCTCCCCTCACTTCTTTCTCACCACTCCCACCCTTTCTCTCTTACGAAACAGTTCTCCTTCCACCCCTTATTATTCTTTTTTTCCTTTTTTCTTTCTTTTCGTTTTTCTCTTCGTCACTTCTTTTCTTCCTTTTTCTTCTTCTCTCTTATCTTCACTCTCTCTTTTTGTCGTTTTCCAACTCTATCCCTCCCTCCTTCCTTCTCTCCCTTTCTCCCTCCCTTCCTTCCTTCCTTCATCCCTCCCCTTCCCTCCCTCCCTCCCTCTCTCCCTCGCTCCCTTCCTCCCTCCCTCCCTCGCTCCCTTCCTCCCTCCCTCGCTCCCTTCCTCCCTCCCTCTCTCCCGCTCCTACCTCCTCTTACCTTCCCTCCTCCCTCCCCTCCGTCTCTCCCTCCTTACCTTTCCCTCCTTCCCTCCCCTTTCCTCCCTATCCCTCCCTCCCTTAACTCTTTCTCTCTCACCAATTTCAATTTTCTCTCTTACGAAATAGTTCTCCTTCCACCCTTATTATTCTTTTTTTTTCCTTTTTTTCTTCTTTTTTCGTTTTTTCCGTTCAAGAGAAAAGTTGTCCGGAGTTCGAATTTCATCACCAGTAGATAGACGAGGCTCGCGCGCCATTTTAGTATTGTGTACGTATGTGTGTGTGTGTATGTGTGTGCGGGAGTGTGTGTATGTGTGTGCGTGTGTGTGTGTGTGGGGGGGGGCGTTTACGTGTGTGCGGGAGTGTGTGTGTGGATGTGGATGTGTGAGAGTGTGTGTGGGGGAGTATGTTTATGTGTGTATGAGGTGGTGTGGACAGGATGTGTGTGTGTGTGTGTGTGTGTGTGTGTGTGTGTTTGTGTGTGTGGGTGTGTGTGCGTGCGTATATGTCATCTCCTTCATCCCCATCCTCATTCTCCTCCTTACATTCCCCCTCCCTCTCTCCCCTCACCCCTTCCCTCATTTCCCTCTCAAATTCTTCCTTTCCATCACTCACCCCTTCTCCCTCATCACGTGACTTAGCTGTACCTTAATCCCACTCATTCCCGACTTAATTTTATGACCTTTATATCCCTCTTTCCACTCCCTTAATGTCCTCTCAGCTTTCCCTCCTTCCCTTCCCTTCTCTTTTCCTCATCTTTCTCTCTCTATCTCTTTTTTGTAGTCTCCCATCTTCTGTCTCTTTACTTCTTCCTCCAATTCGATCTTCTTCCTTCCCTTCTCCTCTCTTCTCCTCTCTCTTCTCGTTCTCTTTCTCTCTTTCTTCCCTCCCTATTTCTCTCTTTGTCCACTCTCCTTCCCTCCTCTCTTCCTTCTTTTCTTCTGTCTCCTGTTTCTCTTCCTTCCCCAATCCCAATCTTCACCTCAATTCTCCTCTCCCTTCCCCTCTGTTTT
>NC_091584.1:4006476-4011476 GCF_042767895.1 Penaeus vannamei | reverse complement strand
TCTCTCTGTCTGTCCCTGTCTCTCTCTCTCTCTGTCTGTCTGTCTCTGTCTGTCTGTCCCTGTCTCTCTCTCTCTCTCTCTCTCTCTTTCCTTGTCACTTCTCTCTCTCTCTCTCTCTCTCTCTCTCTCTCTCTCTCTCTCTCTCTCTCTCTCTCTCTCTCTCTCTCTCTCCCTCTCTCCCTCTCTCTCTCTCTCTCTCTCTCTCTCTCTCTCTCTCTCTCTCTTCTCTCTCTCTCTCTCTCTCTCTCTCTCTCTTCTCTCCTCTCTCTCCCTCCCTTCCTCCCTCCCTCCCACAGTTCTCTTCGGTCTTGACCAGAACTGTGTAATTATGCTCCCTCCCCCTTAACACAAGTTCCCTTTCCCTTCCTCTATCTCTATATCCCTTCCCCTCTCCCCCTTCCCCAGCCTTCCTGCTCCTCCATCTCCCCATGATTAGACGCAATCCTGTTCAAGCACCCTTTCCCTTCCTCCCCTTGCCCCCACCACCTTTCCCTCTCAACCTCTCCCCTCCCCAATACCGTTTCCCTCCCTCCTTATCCCCCTTCCCTCAACTCCTACCCCCACCCTATCCCTTTCCATCCCTCCTCCCTCTCCCACCCCTCCACCTCTCATACCCCTCCTCTCCATCCCCCTCTTCTCCCTTTCCTCCACCCCCCCCCCTCTGCTCCTCTCTCCTCCACCTCTCCAATTTCCTCTTCTCCTCTCCTCCACCTTCCATCCTCCTTCTTTCTCCTCTCCTCCATCCCCCCTCTTCTCCCTCTCCCTCCACCCTCTCCTTCCCTCTCGCCCTCGCCCTTCCTCCACCTCCCCTACCCATTCCCTCCCCCCTCCTCCCCCACTCCCTCCCCCCCCTCCCCAATTTCCCATCCCAAACTCAAACACAGCCTCCACTTTAGTAAAAAAAAAAAATCCTCTAATGTAGGAGATAAACGGGGGATTAGCAGAATAAAACCGCGTAAAAAAAACATTCAGATTTGTTTTGTTTGCAGTGACACAGGCGAACGTGCTTGGTAATATGTGCAATTTTGTCTCTCCGTTTGTCTGTCTGTCTGTCTTTCTTTCACTTGGAGAGACAGACATGGACAGACAGAAGGACTGACGGTGTCTTTCTTTCACTTAGACAGACAGACAGACATGGGCAGACAGAAGGACGGACGGATGGATATAGAGATAGAGACATAGTGAGACTAGTGACAGACCAGTGACCAGGGATTAGACAAGAACTAGAGACCTGTGGCTGAAGACCAGTGGCTAGAAACCAGAGACCAATGACTAGAGACCAGGAACTAGAGACCAGTGGCTAGAAACCAGGAACTAGAGACCATTGACTAGAGACCAGTGACTAGAGACCAGTGACTAGGGACCAATGACTAGAGACCAGGGACTAGAGACCAGGGACTAGAGACCAGGGACTAGAGACAAGAAACTAGAGACCAGGGACTAGAAACCAGGGACTAGAGACCAGGGACTAGAGACAAGAAACTAGAGACCAGGGACTAGAGACAAGAAACTAGAGACCTGTGACAAGACCAGTGGCTAGAAACCAGTGACTAGAGACCAGGGACTAGAGACTAGAAGCTCCATTCAGAACCAAAGCCAAAGCCAGAGACAGACAGAGAAAAGACATAGACAGAAAACGGTGAACAGACACAGACAGAGACTGAGATAGAGAACAAAGCCAGACAGAGACTGAGGTTTAGAGCAGAGCCAGACAGAGAATGGAGATTCAAGTTAGAGAATAGAGTCAGAGCTAGAGAAAGAGCCAGTGTTAGAGACAAACATAGAGCATACAGAGTTCACAGACAGAGACAAAGCCAGACCTAGAGCCAGAGAAAAAGGCCAAAGCCATAAATAGAGCCAAAGACAGATGCATACCTAGAGCCAGAAACCAGAAACGGAGCTAAAACCAGCTTCAAAACAAGAGCCAGAACCAGAGAAAGAAACCAGAGACAGAACCAAATACAGAGCTAATAGACCTAGAGCCAAAGACAGAGCCACAGCCAGACCTAGAACCAGAAAAGGAGAAACCCAAACCAAAAAAACAGAGCCAAAGATAGAGCCAATAAACGGAGTTAAAACCAAAACGTAGAGCAAGGGAAGGAGCCCGGAGACAGAGCCAGACATAGAGTGTGGGGGGGGGGTTGATCCGGGAATCGAGAAGCTCGCCGCTGCACCTGGATTCCAATTTGACTGTTGATTATCACTGTCTTGCGCCTCGCCAGATGCCACTGGTGATGGCGAGAGATGATTAGGGTTGCATGACGCGAGCGCTGTCTCTTTGTCGCTTTCTTTTGTCTGTCTGTCTCTTTCTCTCTCTTTCTTTCTTTCTCTCCCTGTGTCTGTGTATGTCTCTTGTCTGTCTGTCTGCCGCTCTCTCTCTGTCTCTGTCTTTGTCTCTCTCTCTCTGTCTGTCTTTGTCTCTCTCTCTCTCTCTCTGTCTCTGTCTCTGTCTCTCTCTCTCTCTCTCTCCCTCCCTCCTTCTCCCTCTCTCCCTCTCTCTCTGCTTCTGCCTCTATCTCTCTCTTGCTTTCTCTTAGTGGTCTTGCCATGCCCCCCCCCCCCTCTGAGCGTAGTCCTGGCCTGCCTCTTCATGGAGACGCTGGAAATAGACCGCTACAGGGATGTCATCGGCAGACTTTCTACTTGTCTTCGTTACGTAGATGATGTCCTCGTCCTCGTCCCCGGAAGGTCGTGTTTACACCATATGCTGACGCGGCTGAACTCCGTCCACGAGAAAGTCCTGTTCAGCGTGGAGGCAGAAGAGGATCAGGAGTGACCTTTCCTGGACACTCTGATCCAGCTGGGTGACGAAGGCCTAAATTTCTTTGTGTTAAGCCTACGATTAAAGACGTAGACGATTATATCCACAGCAATAAAACAGAATCTTGGGGTTGTGATTGGCTTCTTCTTCGGGGCACTGAGGATCTGCAGCCCTGAATTTCTTGAGGCTGAGGTTGTATATATGTTATTAAATTTTCATGAAGCATAAATATCCCAGAGGTGTCCTGCTAAACCTCAGCAAGAAGGCGGAGAGCTTAGAAGATCAGACTCAACACCCTCTTCTAATTTCCTCACATTACCGCCATGCAACATTTCCCAGGCGGTCAGCAGGTACTCGCGCAGTACAGAGAAAAGAAAGGAAAAGATGCATGGC
Organism: Penaeus vannamei; assembly: GCF_042767895.1. NCBI lineage: Eukaryota > Metazoa > Arthropoda > Malacostraca > Decapoda > Penaeidae > Penaeus > Penaeus vannamei. Next base: position 4,008,322 of record NC_091584.1, on the reverse strand, counting down.
AGTACAGGAAAAGATGCATGACCTCATACGAGACGGAAAGCAGCCCACAAGCAACCCCCAAAAGCGTTGTATATCGCATAGCCTGCAGCAGATGCGATAAGGCACACTTCGGCGAAGCGGGACGCGGCTCCAACACCAGGATCAGCGGACACAGAGCCTAGTCCGTCACCACAGGACTTCCAATGCCACGGTGGTTGCGTGTGGATAAAGCTGGACATCTATCTAAATGGAAAGGAGGCAGAAGTGATCCTTGGAGGATTGAACAAACGGGAAAGGAATATTATAGAAGCTGCATACATCGCGACGGAGAAAAAAATGTAAACACGGCAGATTCAAATCATCCAAGTTCGCGGCAACAATTATTCGCGAAACGAGTGGCAAGTCGCGGGCGTCAATTAATTCGTCAACTGATAAATATATTCTCGGTAGTTTCTATGGTACTTGTATTTCTGACGAAAATATTCATTCTGTGTGCGTGTGTTTGTGTACGCGTATGTAACATTATGTACATATTATTAAACAGCGTTGAATTTATCTCTAAGATATGCATATTAAATCAAGGCTGAAAGAATTCATGAAATGTTGTTTTATAGACACAAGGAACATGATGTGCATTATTTCGACGCTGTGTAATGCACATCATGTTTCTTGTGTCTATAGAGAAACATTTCAGGAATTCTTTCAGCCTTGATTTAATATGTATGCAAATGCGAAATGGTACACCGGGAAAATAGTTGAACCCCCCCAAAAAAGAGAGAAAAATCCCAGGTAATATGTAAAGCATCAGCTAACATATTCCTTCTCTGGTGAGTTATTCGCTCGCGCCATTTCGGATAACGAACACCACCTAATGAGGTTAAGTGGCGAGCAGAGACCGCAGGGCCAAACCGAGAAGCTATTTGGCATTTACACCTAACCTTACCAGTTCTCGCTTTTCTGACGGAACACTATCTCTCTCTCGGCCAATTAGAGAGACAGCTGGATTCCATAATTAACTCACAAAGCGCCAAACGTGCAGTGTCTTTATGTATCGTCTTTGTCCTTATATTTCGTCGAAAATGTCGAGCGGGTTGTCTTTACGTTGCCAAAGTTAACACATTTGAACAATCTTGTCGCCATTTTTAGTTTCCTAATTACGTTTTTTGCAACACATAAGCCTCGAGCTGGCAGAAGAGTAGTTCCTGAAGGCTAAAAGAAGAAAAAAATATATATTCATAAGTAGCATTCTCAGAAATCTGTTTATTTTTTGTATGATTATTAATTTGTTTGACTTAAGGATAAAGTGTGTAAGCTCGTGTGCACAGATTTCTCTGAAAATGGATATAACTTTATATATTTGATTTTTTTTCTTTCAATTTATTGCTTCTTTTGAGCAGCGACTTTTCCCTCACCTGGAGATTGGATGGAATGAAATTAAATATGGCTTACTTTATATGAATAGTTGATGTAGAGTTAAGTGTGCTTTGAAGGGGCATCTGTGCTATCTAGAGGTGCTCTCTCTCTCCCTCTCTCTGCTTAGCGTACTCAAAGTCGAGTTTCTCTCTCTTGCCATATCTCACACAGCTGTCCTCTGTCTGTCTCTGCCTGTCTGTTCGTCCGTTCGTTCGTTCGTCTGTCTGTCTGTCTGTCGGTTCGTCTGTCTGTTTCGTGTCAGCCCCGTTCGTCTCCCTCTCACACACACACACACACACACACACACAGATACACACATACATATATGTATACACACATACACATACACATTGTATATTATTATTATACATACATACACACACACACACATACACACACACACACGCATAGTACGAATATCGAAGGAAAAGCTTCTGGAATGTTCGCCAGAGTT
>NC_091584.1:3983976-3993976 GCF_042767895.1 Penaeus vannamei | reverse complement strand
GGCAGGGTGTTCTAGTGCCATTCCCTGCTTAAAAGTCAATTTGATTTTTAGGATGTATAGAAGTAGTAAACATATCAAAGACCAGTAGTGCATTGGAACCTCATAGCACAATAGAACACTTAAGTACCACACATGATGATTAGCCTAAAAGTATAGATGGAGCACCACTTGTTTCATATAGAGCTGAAATGCAGTGATAGATGTTTTCATACTTGTAGTAAGATTGATTTCAAGATCATGAGAAGAACCAGTGAAGCTAGACCTTGGTTCTTTGCCAGTAGATACAGAGTTGCCACATCTGAAAACCAATCTTTCAACAGAACGTCCATCCAGTCTAGAAGTAAATCGTAAGAAGCGCCTCACAGTCACAGAGGAACTGCTCACAGTGGCAGTAGATGATGATCAGCATTCCATCTCATCACTCAGTCAGCACAGCGATGATGATGATGATGATGCTCAGATGCTCTCACATGATGAATTTACAGACATGTTGACTCCAGATGATATTGACACGCCTGATGAGCTTGAGGAATCCATCATGGAGCGTAAGTTGTATAGATTCAAAGCAGATGTGTCACTTAGATTATCCCAACCGTTTTTATTTATTATTATTTTTTTGTCAATGATTACCTGTTCCTGATGTTTTTCATAAATGATCTTGAACTTGGTGTGAAAAGGATAGGTGGAGGATTCAAATGATAAAAAAAGAAGCAATCAGATTAATCTTGAGAAGTTTACTTAAGTTTAGAATTGAAAAGAGAGAGGATAGGACAGTAATTAAATACATTATAAAATAGGCTCTCCCTCATAAAACTTATTGTGATTGATGTTTCCATGAATATTTCATTTTTTTAAAGAATATGACATTGATTTTATCCTAATACTATTGTCTCAGTTTGTATTATCATCTTTTAATGATCAATTATGTTTGATTCAGTTATCAGTCTGCAGTTTTGGTGTAAGATTGTGCTTTTGTAGTGTGTTATTGGCATTTTTGATGGAATATTATGAAGATATCTGCATGATTATTTAACGTCTTATGAATAGATATTCCAGATAAATAGGATGATGTGAAAATGTTAATGTGTATCTTATGGCAGTAGAAAAATATGTTTGTTAACCCTCTCTGACATATTACTTACTTAGATATACTTAATAATGTTAAACAGTAATGTAATATTATTATCTTACTCTTGTGCATCTCAAGTATTTAATATTCATCTGGTAGTGAATTTTTTTTTAAAGGTTATAATGAAAGAACGAATGAGCATGAGATGCTGTCTAGTATTCTGAAAAAATAATACTGTAGAAGTAAAAGTAAATGAAGCACAAGGATTGTGATATATTTTAAAAAGGATCACAGATATATATATGTGATTTTAGAAACCTGTTCTGATGCATGAACTGTATTTTTACAATATGCATTGCTGTTGTTTCTTTCTTTTTGGGTCAGTAGATGCATGATCCGTATGTGTAGATCTGTGTGTGGTGTATATATATGTGTATTATTGTATTGTTACATTGCTATATTATTAGAGATTTACTTCTGTCTTTCCTCAGGTCTTGGTCCACAGCCAACCATAGAACCTCTTCCAGAGTACACAATAACGCAAGAAACCTCAGAGGAAAGGTCATGGCGATCTGTCGTAATATCGGGTATTGAACGGCGCATTGACATGAAGGTAAGCTGGAGTATGTGCTCTCTTGCTTAAGCATTGCATAACTTTGTTTGGTTTCTTCTCAGTTGTAGTGTGTCTGTGGCTTGTTTTAGGGTTGTTTTTGTCTTATTAATTAGATTAAATGCAGTGTTTTCTGTTTATTTTTTGTGCCACATATATTAATAATTTGGTTACATATTTTATTTTACAATATTTGTGACTTCAGCCATCAAGGATACTATTATAGGATCATAATTATTACCTTTTTGTGCTGAGTGAATAAAAAATTCTACATCAGTTTAGACAGGTGCGAACACATTCTTTCAAAGACATAAAAATCAGAAATATATTTTGACTGTTGTAAAAAGTTGTTATTTGATTTATTGAATTGTAGACAATATTTGACATGTTGATGAATCTATAAAGGTTTTAATAATACTTAAACTTTCCCCTTCAGGTCATTGAACCCTACAAGAAGGTGCTAAGTCATGGAGGCTATCTTCCAAGCAGTAATGAAGCAATTATTGTCTTTTCTGCATGTTTCCTGCCTGACAGGTCACGCAAAGACTATGATTATGTAATGGACAACCTTTTTATGTAAGTTTCTCTTATATAAGTAAAGAGATGTACAGTTTAAGACTAAGATTTACTTTGATAAATAGCAAACACTCTGTATTGTAATTTTAAAGGCTAAGAAACTTGTTATCTATTATGGGTATGTAAGTAGCTGATTTAAGAGACTAAAAAGGGAGTTATGTACTATTAATGATGAAAGCCTGTACTATTGAATATTACCTAAGAGGAACCCTTTTTCATTGTTTTCAAAGAAAATTAATTTAAGGCAATATAAAGTGATTATTATTCAGTACTTGAAGGTAGAAGTAAATGGGAAATATCTGTTCATTTCTGTTTTCTACTATGTTGAGGGTCTTTTTTGTGCCAACTGGATGATGTTTCCTTATTATAGTTGCCCAGACCTGCTGAATATATTCACAGCAAGAGATAATTTATGTTAGAAGATGCCCCTATTTTGCAAATAAGACTTGTCTATTAATTCTGAAATGCATTATATGAGGATCTATTAATTTAATGAAGGATCTAGTATTCCAATTCTGCATTGAAAATTGTTTTTCCATTTTTACTTACAGAATCATGAAAAGTTATTTGATCACTAGGTCCAAGTTTGATTTAAATAGTTGATCCTATGAAAGGTGATATTTTTTACCTTCATTTACTAATATCATATATTGATGTTTCAGGTATGTCTTGACAACCTTAGACCAGTTGATTGCAGAGGACTACGTATTGGTTTACCTTCACGGGGCCACAACACGAGGGAATATGCCGTCCTTTGCTTGGCTGAAGGTATTTGCCACATTAAGATCAACTTGATTTTTGCACTTGAAGATAACAGAACTCCTGAATGCCATACAACAAGTTCTTTGATATCTATATATTATATTGATTTTAAAAGAGATTATAAGACAGATATGCTGTAATAATGTGATATGTATAATGCACCTCATGATCACACAGCATGCAGATGAATAAATATAGATATGAAAAATGTACACAGGTTATTTAACTATTTACAGATCTACCTACCTACCAACCTACCTGCTTTCCTACTTACCTATCTACCTACCAACCAATCAATTTTCCAACTAGCCTACCTTACCTGCTGACTTCCTCAGAAAAATACCAGTTTACTTACCTACATGTGTATATATGTACCAACCTACTTACCTACTGCCTCCCTCCCTTCATCTCTCCCTCTCTACCTACCTACCTACCTATCTACCTACCTACCTACCTACCTACCTACCTACCTACCTACCTACCTACCTACCTACCTACCTACCTACCTACCTACCTACCTACCTACCTACCTACCTACCTACCTACCTACCTACCTACCTACCTACCTACCTACCTACCTACCTACCTACCTACCTACCTACCTACCTACCTACCTACCTACCTAAATACCTAAATACCTTCAACAAAACCTTTTCTTCACAGCAAAGAATAGATGCTAAAATCTTTGAAAAGTGACCTCTGACCCCTATTTTTCCCTCCTCCAGCGCTGCTATCAGATGATTGACCGACGTCTGCGGAAGAACCTGCAGGGCCTTTACCTGGTCCATCCGACGTTCTGGGTCAAGACAGTGGTTGTGATGACAAGGCCTTTTGTCAGGTATTACCTAGGATTGTATACATGTTGAATTATGTTGATTTTTTCCCCCTCATATTAGTTTTGATTTGTGTGACCATATATTTGATTTCTTATTTATTTATTTAGTTTTATGTCAGATTTTGTATGAATAATTACTAGGATTATGACTGATTATTTGATTCATAGATGTTCATAAAAGATGAACAGTCTCACAGGATAGGAGTATTTCTTTCTTACAAAACAGATCCTCATGAGCAAACATCTAAGACTGTTCTTCAGATTCGGATCTTGGAATTGATTTGATACTTGTTCTTTTCCTTGGTGCTTTTGTAACCACTTTATTTATATCTTCGACACTCAAGCTTCCTCTTTCCTACCTCCCAAACACCAATTATAGCACCTTCAGGTCACCTACTAGAAGTGGTGTGCAGAGGTCTGGTGTTGCCCAGGGCCAACTCCTTGATTGTGTGCCCCAAAGACTCAAGTATAAGGCCTAGTGCTTAGAAATTTCATGAGAAAGGGAGATATTTTGAATATGTAAACTCAGATGAAATATGAAATAAACACTTTATTCAATTTAGATATAAATTTCAAAATTACTATCTTACTTCCCTCTCTGATTGAATGCCCTTCCCCCATTTGGATTCCTGAGGCCACCGCCCTTTTGGCTCCCCCCCTCTGCACACCACTACCCACTAGGAAGACTTACAGGCCTATGCCTTTCTTCATGAGTTTCTTTAAATAAATCAATTCTTCTTTTCCTTCAGTATAAGCTTAGTTGCAGCCAGTGGTCATGATTGCAAAGGAAGTGAGCAAGAAAGCTTATTGATCTTACCAAAAAACATTAGCTGATTCACATTTTACTAACAATTTTGCTTGGTATTATTGATGGGGGCTAATTCATTGCAAAAGTATGTATATATAAGGCTTTTAGATATAAGCATAAGTTTGTTTCTATTATTTTCTTCTATTTCAGTGCCAAGTTTGCAAGGAAACTCAGGTTTGTGAATAGCCTGAAAGAATTATCAAGTCTTATCCCTATGGACCAAGTATGCATCCCTGACCGAGTGAAACAGTAAGTTTCTGATAAAAAAGTTTCAGTTTGCCTTTGGGTGTATTTCATACTGAACACTTCATATAGGATAAAACTATCTACTAGATGTTTGGGGGATTTTTTTATGATTGCCTGAAAGAAAGAATTAAAGAAAAAAAAAAGTATGTTCAAAGAAATTGCTCTGGATAGTTGTGTCAAAAAAAAAGAAAAAGAAAAAGAAAAAAAAAACAATATATGTATATATATATATATATATATATATATATATATATATATATATATATATATATATATATATATATATATGATTAGTTATGAAATTAAATTTTCAAGTAATGCTATAATATATGTCATATTGTCCTTTGTATGTGATTCTTAATCGGCTATGAGGGTGTAATGATGATGCTTTTTGAAGATAAATAATTAAATAGTAGAAGTAAATTTTTTGAGAACTACTTTTCTTTTTAAACAAATTTGTTTTTCACATCATCATGGCTGAAACATTCAAAGTAAAATGGACTGAAATGACTGAAATGAAATCTCAAGAACTATTTACCTGGTCAAATTTTTGCCACATAGAAATGAATATGAGTGCAAGCCCTAAATGAAAATATGTAAATTCTCCCATTTCTTCTGAGAGTAGTTGCTGCATTCACAAAATCTATAACATTATCCTCCATTAATGTCTTAAAAGCAGATTTTTTTTGGGGGGTTGGGGGGTAAAATTTTCAGAAAAGTTTCATATCTTAACACTAACTTTATCTTTGCAGATATGATGAAATACGTGAAAGTTTGTTAGAAAAAGCATGAAGCTGTGAGTAAAGTTTCCATATGTTTAAAAGAATATAACAATAAATAATGTATTTTGATTCAGTAATCTTATAATTTAGGGACAATTTTGACTTTACACTTTGGAATTAATACATGAAACATGTAAACAATAAATCAAACAGTGTCTTTCTCTTGAATTTCTAGAATTTAACCATCTTTTACATTATAAGTTGTATTTAGTTTATCATATACTTTGATTTACTTATCTATACAGATGGAGAATCTGGAGCTTGGAAGGTCGAGACGGATCTTGGCCTTAATCTTAGACATAATGAAGGCGTACTGAGTCTCTGTCAAGATGGATCCAATGCAATTACCTGCATTGATTTCATCCTAGAAGAAGCAAATATATGGACATAGTGTATAGTACAATAGCATTCCCTCTTTGAAAATGATTCCTTTGTTGTTGGTTGTGGATTGACAATAGTGTTGGTCAGAAGTTCTGTGATGAAAAAAAAAGGACATGTAATATGTACGATTCGAACCCAGTATATGTATAATTCGACTAAGCAGTGAAATTTGAAAAAAGAAAGTGATCAGAGGTGTCGAAAGTCAACTGTTGCATCGATGTTACACGTCCGTATATTACTTGTTTCCTATACTCAAAGATAAAAAAGAAATGATATGTGGACAGACTGGTTGTGATTCCCAGCATACCCGCAAGTTGTAAGTGGGTGAGGATTATCTCAGAACATTAGAGCACAAATTGTCACCCTTTCAGATCTGCAGCAGTAATGCTCTGAAGTACTTTATGAATGGCAGTGATTCAATGATGCTCATGTAAATGAATGTAGTTTTCTTCTTCCTCTTCTTCTTCTTACAGAAAATACTATTTCTATTTCATATGCAGTGAGGATGAGACGTGTGAGATAACTCTCATCTAGTACATACTGTTATTATTTCCTGCATAGTAACTGTGAGTCACATTTAACATGTTGAATGTGCAATACACTAGTGTACTGGCATCTGCACATTTAGTTATGGCTTCAGGATAAAAAAAGAAAAAGTTCAACAAACAGGAGAGCCTGACCTGTTATGAGAACTGTGTGCCGTCATGATAAAAACAGTCTTGCAAATCAATATTTTGCCCAAACCTGTGTTGTAATAATAATTGCGTATATACTCACTTCTATGGTATTGCTCTTCTATACATAGTGAATTATATATTTCACCCAGTCACATAGTAGAGACACACACACACACACACACACACACACACACACACACACACACACACACACACACACACACACACACACACACACACACACACACACACACACACACACACACACACACACACACACACACACACACACACACACACTCACACACACACTCACTCACTCACTCACTCACTCACTCACTCACTCACTCACTCACTCACCCACTCACTCACTCACTCACTCACTCACTCACACTCACACTCACACTCACACTCACACTCACACTCACACACACACACACACACACACACACACACACACACACACACACACACACACACACACACACACACACACACACACACACACACACACACACACACACACACTCTCTTGTACAAATTTTCCTTTCTCTTTTTCTCTCTGCATTTTGTCTTTTTCTATCTCTTGTGCTCACAGGCAGGCAGACTCTGGGTTTAAAATATATTGTAGATAACCCATGTAATTAAAATCATTATATATTTGATGGAGCAGGGCAAAATTTTTTAACAGTAATCATAGTATGACAAGAATACTCATAAACATGTTACATTAATATCCACATATATACAATATTGCATATACTGTAAATGTCTGTATCTGTAAGTATGGAAATGTATGCATGCTTTGTGAATAATCTGAAAATACGCATTATAGAAGCATGTGTCTTAGGCAACTTGTTATTATGTATGGAGCCTTTGTAGAATGATATAATTTGTATAATATAATGTAATTGCTAGCCATATTTGCAACTACAGGTAATACAGTCAGGTTTTTGTGCTGCCATTAATTTCAAGTGCATCCTTTATAGAATGTTAACTTGGAGGAAGTCTGTGTTGTGTAAAATAGCCAATGGTTTTATTTTTGGTTTACAGTTGACAGACAGAGATGAGGAAATTGTCCGAGTTATTTGCTTGCACAGTGTTATGTCCTCCAAATTTTTGTACTTGACATGATAATGAAATAAGATGTAAACTATGTTTATTAGACAGAACATGTATTGATTTCTGGAATTATTTTCTGTTTATGATAAGAGGCCTTGTGGATTGTATATTTGAAAATCTCACACACACGCACATGAGCATACGCACACACACGCACACCCACACCCACACCCACACCCACACCCACAGACACACACAAAAAAATCAATGTAAATCATACACACATTCACAAGGTGAGAGTATTTAGCATTCATATAATACATTTTCTTTGTAAAAGAAAATCAAGTTTATTTTTAATAGCAACAGTTATTTGTAGAATCAAATACCCATAATGTATATTACAGTTCTGTTGTCAGATACAAAGGAAAAAAATCAAGAAAGATTATTTTCATTACTTTTACAAACACTGGTTTAGTAGACATTGATGTGCTGTAAATTTGTAAATCCTTGTAAATACACAAAAAGGTGATGGCAGTCTTTACAGGCAAAATAAAAGTTATCATTGTGATCTTGCAAAGGCATAGGAAGTTAATTTGTTATTGTAATTCAATGTGTCCCGTATGAGTCTTCCCTTAACGAAACAAATAAGGTCTTTTTGGCTTTTTAACTACTTGTATTTTACATATCAGCCTTAGAGAAAAGTGGTATACATATTTATCTGCTCATAATATGAATGGTTATAGATATTATAAGAAGAGGTTATATAAATTCAAAAGTTTGAGTCTTGGATTATTTATTATTTATGATTTTCAGGATTGGAGTTTTCATATTGCTTATTGATGTAAAAGATAATGATATTGTAAGTAATTGTGTATACTTTCCTAGCCCTCTTTTACACAAACATGCATTGCATGTACACTCACACTCATACTCACACTTACACTTATACTCACACTCACACTCTCACTAATACTAATACTAAAACACACTCTCATTCACATTTAATTTCAGACTCAATCTACCAGTCAAACGTACATCCACACACACACACACACACGCACGCACGCACGCGCACACACACACACACACACACACACACACACACACACACACACACACACACACACACACACACACACACACACACACACACACACACACACACACACACACACACACACACACACACACACACACACACACACACCAATAAATATATAGTATAAGTAAAAGGAACTGTCGATGATTTGTGTTCTATTAATGCTCCAGTTTCTAATTATGATAATTCAAACAAACCTTCCAACTGTGTCTTGTTTGAGCTGTGTTATAATTTAAGAGATATACATAATTACCAATGTTATTTGACTGATTTTCTAGTCACAGTGAAATCCTTATGTTTTTTGCCCGAGACTTGTGCAAACTAACATAATTTCAAGATAGTGGATATAGTGCCTCCTTTGCGTCACCTTCCTTTGCTTTACCTTCTTGCTGTTGTAGGGTGTAAAATATATTAATGGTGATTTAAGTAAAGTTTTTACTGAATGCTGTTGATTGTGACTAGAGAATTAGTTCTCTGAATTTTATCCTTGAGTTTTTTAATGAGATTCAGTCTTCTGAAAGGAGAATGTCAGTGCAGCACAGACATTGGTTGAAGTGTGCAAGATCACAAGGACAGATGTGATGACATTAGATACTTCCAGCCGAGTACGGAACGTTTGAGAGGAAAATCCTTGGTCTGGCTCAGACTAGTAGTATCTGATGACTTTACACTTATTTTAGCCTGCAGGTCTGTTAACTCTAAAGTAAACTTGCTTCTCCCCAGCATTATCTGTATAACCAAAGAAGCTGTGTTGTCATCCAGGAGTGAGAGGAGAGGAGGTTTTACTTCAGGCTCTGAGGAGATTGCACATCCAGCTTTGCTTTCACCACAAGTCTGACATCAAGATAGTCCTAAGGGTGAAGAGGTTCCTTTCCCTGCCCTCCGTCTTTGACTGGACGGAGAGGGATTACACACCTGGCTTAGGAAGTTCCGCCTGTGGGATTGGGATGGCTGCTGTCTTTTATATGGGGCTCTATAAACAATAAAAAGAAGAAGTCCCACTGTTGACTCCTTTTACCTGTGCAGCTACATTCTAGTTGAAAAATGAAAAAAAAAAAAAAAATCATAGTAGGAATCAAGACTGAGATTGTGA
>NC_091584.1:3961476-3978976 GCF_042767895.1 Penaeus vannamei | reverse complement strand
GTACGGGTGGTTCCGCCCCCCTCCCCACCCCATCCTCCCCCTCCCAGCACCCACCTGGTTGAGGGCGGCGGAGGTGGGCGGGTACAGGTAGTTCCTCCCCCCTCCCCACTCCATCCTCCCCCTCCCAGCACCCACCTGGTTGAGGGCGGCGGAGGTGGGCGGGTACGGGTAGTTCCTCCCCCCTCCCCACCCCATCCTCCCCCTCCCAGCACCCACCTGGTTGAGGGCGGCGGAGGTGGGCGGGTACAGGTAGTTCCTCCCCCCTCCCCACCCCATCCTCCCCCTCCCAGCACCCACCTGGTTGAGGGCGGCGGAGGTGGGCGGGTACAGGTAGTTCCTCCCCATGAAGCTCGACGGGATCCTGTAGCTGCGAGAATCATACTCGTAGGCGTAGTATTCCCCACTCATGGCCGCCCCGCCTCCGCCCACGCCCGCGGACGCCGAACCGGAAGACGCCGTCGCTGTCACGCCCACGGAGGTGATCGTGGGCGTGGCGTTGCCTCCCTGCACGCCCACGCCCGCCGCGCCCACGGAATTGGCCACGCCCGACGCGATGTAGTCCATGCTGCCGTCCTCCTCCACCAGGCTGCCGTCGAGACCTAGGGAGACGGTCGCTTGGGTCACGTGGGTCTGAAAGGCTAGGTCAAGAGCAACTCGGGGAGCTGTCATCGGGCTAGATCAGTAGTAACTCGAGGTGGCTGTTTTGATGATTGTTCAATGGAAATATAACCATTAAAATCGTTATTTTCCACCAAATTTTGAAAAAAAAAAAATAATCGACAATATTCAGAAAGCATCAGTAACTTTTGTGACGTCATCGAAATAAACCCTATGGTGAAGGCTAGATCAGTAGCAACTCGAGGAGGTGTCATCGGGTCTGTTTTGATGATTGTTCAATGGATATAAAACCGTATAAATTATTATTTTCTATCCTTTTCTTTTTGAAAACTGAAAAGACCAAAATGATATTCACAAAACACCCGTAACTTTTGTGACGTCATCGAAATAAACCCTATGGGGAAGGCTAGATCAGTAGCAACTCGAGGAGCTGTCATGGCGTCTGTTTTGGTGATGATGAATATTCACAAAGAACCCGTGACTTTTGTGACGTCATCGAAATAAACCCTATGGTGAAGGCTAGATCAGTAGTAACTCAAGGCGGCTGTTTTGATTATTGTTCAATGGACACATAACCATTGAAATAATTATTTTCCACCAAATTTTGAAAAAAAATAATCGGCAACATTCAGAAAGCATCCGTAACTTTTGTGACGTCAACGAAATAAACCCCATGGGGAAGGCTAGATCAGTAGCAACTCGGGGAAATGCCATGAGGTCTGATCAAAATTTTGTAAAAAAAAAAAAAAAAAAGAAAAAAAAAAAGCACATGGGGCTTATTTTGATGACGTCACAAAAGTTAGGGATGCTTTGTGAATATGGTCGATCATTTTGGTTCTTTTCAATTTCCAAAAAGGATGGAAAGTAATGATTTTAACGGTTATATTTTCACTGAACAATCCTCAAAACAGACCCCATGACACCTCCCCGAGTTACTGCTGATCTAACCTTTCCCTTCTTTTTTACCTCCATCATTGAGGTCGTTTTTCATAGCGTTGGTTAGCAAACCAAACCAAACATATGCAGATGGACAAAAAGTCTTTTTTTCCGTAAATGCATTTACGGAAAAGGCTTAAACACAATTCATATAACTCAAAATGTTATGAACAGATTTTTATGAAAGTTTTATAACTCAAAATGTTATGAACAGATTTTTTATGAAAGTTTTATAACTCAAAATGTTATGAACAGATTTTTTATGAAAGTTTTATAACTCAAAATGTTATGAACAGATTTTTATGAAAGTTTTACCAGAGGTGTGTCATAGCCAACTTAGATGCCATTAAATTTTGGTAGTGCTTCGGATCCAGGATTTTAAATTTTTTATTATTTTTTTTAATGATTGCATCAGTTATTCTTATATATAGGGGTAACTATCATTATTATCATTACTTTTATTTCCTCAGCCAAGAAGGTTATTTTACGGACGTCACCAGTCTACTTAAGGAAGAGGTATTGAATGTAATTCTTTAAGTTTGTTTCTAGTTTGTTTATTGGTTTGTTTGTATGCTTTTATTTCTCTGTTTGATTGTGTGTTTGTTGTCTATCTTTGAACACATGTACACAAACACATGTACGTATATAGACTCTCTTCCCCTCCTCTCTCTCTCTCCCCTTTCTTTCTTTCTCTCTCACTCTCTCTCTCTCTCTCTCTCTCTCTCTCTCTCTCTCTCTCTCTCTCTCTTTCTTTCTCTCTCTCTCTCTTTCTCTGTCTCTCTCACTCTCATTCACACACACACACACAAACACACACACTCAAACACACACACACACACACACACACACACTCAAACACCCACACACACACAAACACACACACCCAAACACCCAAACACACACACCCAACCCACCCTCTCTCCCACCCACCCCCACCCTCCCTCCCACCCACCCAACCCCACCCACCCCCTTACCGAGCACATTCGTGGGCGTGGGCGAGATGTGCAGGTCGTGCGAGGGCTGCGAGCTGGGTGACACCCCGGGCGTGGAGGGGGATGCCAGGCCCGCCATTCCCACGCCCGTTGCCCCGCCCATGAGGAAGGAGAGGGCGTGGAGGCTGTCCTCGTTATCCGGTTCTGTGGGGAAGCGGAAAAAAATGAGAGAATGAAGAATAGAAATGATAATTAGAAATGAAGAATGAAAAGGAGGATTGAAAAAACGGATAAAGAGAGAATGAATAATAGAAATGATAAAGAGAAATGGAGAATGAAAAGGAGGATTGGAAAAAAAACGGATAAAATGGTGGTTTGACAAGAGAAGCGAGATATGCGCATGGGGAGAATGAGAGGGAGGGAGAGAAGGAGGGAGGGAGGGAGGGAGGGAGGGAGGGAGGGAGGGAGAGAGAGAGAGAGAGAGAGAGAGAGAGAGAGAGAGAGAGAGAGAGAGAGAGAGAGAGAGAGAGAGAGAGAGAGAGAGAGGGGGGGGGGGGGGGGGGGGAGGGAGGGAGGGGGGGAGCGAGCGAGAGAGAGAGAGAAAGAGAGAGAGAGAGAGAGAGAGAGAGAGAGAGAGAGAGAGAGAGAGAGAGAGAGAGAGAAGGGGGGGGGGGTAAAGATAAAGTGAAAGAGAAAGAGACAGACAGTAACAGAGACAGATATAGAGAGACAAACATAAAAATAATAATGAATAAAATGCACACACACGCACACACACAATCATGTACATATATACATCCACACACATACATCCACATCCACACACATATATATCCATAAACACAAGAAACACCCCGTCACTCCTCCCCTCCCTCACCTCCTTCCCTCCCACAACCCCCTCCCTCCCTCCCACCAACCCCTCCCTCCTTCCCTCCTCCCCTCCAACCCCTCCCTCCCTCCCACCAACCCCCTCCCTCCCTCCTTGCCCTCCCACCAACCCCCACTTTTAATACATCCACCCGACGAGCGAATCGCCCCACCCCCCGCCCCCCACCCCACCCCCACCCCAGAGGCGCTTCCCCCTGCCGCCAGCCCCATATAAGCGTGTCTCACCGTCCACTCCTTCGCACACAGGGGGAGAATTTGGGCAAAAAAACAAAACAAAACAGACACAGTCACGTCACAGCAAAGAATATCATCCAATGTCACAAATGGAATCAAAACTAAAATCTTCTTTTTCAAATCTTTTTCAAATCTTCCAACCGTTAGCAACCACGTCACAGCAAAGAATATCCAATGTAACAACTGGAATCAAATCTAAAATCTTCTTTTTCAAATCTTTTTCAAATCTCCCAACCGTTAGCAACCACGTCACAGCAAAGAATATCCAATGTTACAAAGGGAATCAAAACTAAAATCTTTCTTTCAAATCTTTTTCAAATCTTCCCAACCGTTAGCAACCACGTCACAGCAAAGAATATCCAATGTAACAAATGGAATCAAAACTAAAATCTTCTTTTTCAATTTTTTTTTCAAATCTGCCGACCGTTAGCAACTAACCGCCAAAACCGGGGTCGGAGCAATCGGGTGGGGAGTCCGTCGCGATGTTATTGAGGAGTTCTCGCGCCTTCTCCTCGGCGTGCAGGGACTCCACCAGGTAGAGGACGTAGTCGTCGAACATCAGGTGGAGTAGGTGGAAGGAACCTGCCGAGAATAAAGATAAAGGATGAGAAGATGAGGATAAAAGGAGGTGGTTGATAAAGATAGAGAGATAAGATTGGAGCAGGTGGAAGGAACCTGGAAGGAAGGAATTATTAAAAGGGTGAGAAGATGAGGAGAAGGTTGATAAAGATGGGGATAAAATGGAGTAGGTGGAAGGAACCTGCCGAGAAAGAATTATTAAAAGAAGGTTGATAAAGATAGAAAGAAAAATGGAATAAGTAAAAGGAACCTGCCGAGAAGGAATTGTGAAAGGATGAGAAGGATAAAGGAGGTGGTTGATAAAGATGGAGATAAGAATGGAGCAAGTGGAAGGAACCTGCCGAGAAGGAATTGTTAAAAGGGTGTGAAGATGAGGAGAAGGTTGATAAAGATGGAGAGAAAAATGGAATAGGTGGAAGGAACCTGGAAGGAAGGGGTGAAGATGAGGATAAAAGGAGAAGGTTGATAAAGGTGGAGAGATAAGATTAGAGTAGGTGGAAGGAACCTGGATGGAAGGAATTATTAAAAGAGTGAGAAAATGAGGATAAAAGGAGGTGGTTGATAAAGATGCAGGTGGAAGTAACCTGCCGAGAATAAAGATAGATAGATGAAGAAAGTTGATAAAGATGGGGATAAAATGGAGTAGGTGGAAGGAACCTGGAAGGAAGGAATTATTAAAAGGGTGAGAAAATGAGGATAAAAGGAGGTGGTTGATAAAGATGGGGATAAAATGGAGCAGGTGGAAGTAACCTGCCGAGAATAAAGATAAAGGATAGATGAAGAAAATTGATAAAGATAGAGATAAGAATGGAGCAGGTGGAAGGAACCTGGAAGGAAGGAATTATTAAAAGGATGAGAAGATGAGAAAGTTGATAAAGATGGAGAGAAAATGGAGCAGGTGTAAGGAACCTGCCGAGAAGGAATTATTAAAGGATAAGGATAAAGGATAAAAGAAGGTGGTTGATAAAGATAGAGATAAGAATGGAGCAAGTGGAAGGAACATATGAGGATAAAGAATGAAGAAAGAGAGGAAGATTGATATAAAGAATATAGAGATAAGGGCAAAGAGAGGCAAGGATAATGAGATAAAAGGAGAATGGTGATAAAGATTGAGATAAAGAGTGGAAACAGGTGGAAGGAAATTGCCGAGAATGAATTATTAAAGGATAAGAATATGAAGATAAAAGGAGATGGTTGATAGAGAGATGAAGATGAATGTAAAGAATAAAAAGATAAAGTAGAAATGAGCTTTGGATAATGAGATAAAAGGAGAAGGATAATAAAGACAGAGATAAAGAGTGGAAGGATGAATAGCAGATGGAGCAAGTGGAAGAAACCTGAGAGGATAAAGAAGGAAGACGTAAGGATAATGAGATAAAGGGAAGAAAATTGATAATAATAGAGATAAAGAAAAGGAAACGAATAGAGGAGGAGGAAGAGGAGGAGGAGGAGAAGAAGAAGAAGAAGAAGAAGAAGAAGAAGAAGAAGAAGAAGAAGAAGAAGAAGAAGAAGAAGAAGAAGAAGAAGAAGAAGCAGAAGAAGGAGGAGAAGAAGAAAGAGGAGGAGAAGGAAGAGGATTAGGATTAGGATTAGGATTAGGAGAAGGAGGAAGAGGAAGATGAGGAGAAGGAGGATCAGGAGAAGAAGAATGTGGACAAGAGATCAAATGAATGTTGCAAGATCTGGGTCGTTTTTTTGTGTGTAGATTCTCAAAGATTACTGTATATAAAAAATAACGAAGACGAAGAAAATAATAATCCAAGCCGTTGGAGTTAATTTTCTTCTTTATTATTTTTTTTTTACTTTAGAAAAAAACTCAATTATTGAAGGTAATTTCTCTCTGATTCCAAGATGCCCACAAATATGTTATGTTCATTGGTCTGTAAACCTTATATACACTACTTTCTGTGATATATGAGTAGGAGAGAGAGAGAGAGAGAGAGAGAGAGAGAGAGAGAGAGAGAGAGAGAGAGAGAGAGAGAGAGAGAGAGAGAGAGAGAGAGAGAGAGGAGAGAGAGAGAGAGAGAGAGGGAGAGAGAGAGAGAGAGAGAGAGAGAGAGAGAGAGAGAGAGAGAGAGAGAGAGAGAGAGAGAGAGAAGAGATGGCTCAGGCAGACGAAGACCCTTTCTCCCTCTCTCCTCTCCTCTCTTACCTTCCCTCTCCTTCCTTCCTCTTCCTCCTCTCTCTTTCACCTCTCCCTCCCTTCACCTTCTCCTCCCCCTTCCCTTCACCCCACTCCCTTTTCCCTTTTCCTACCCCCTTCCCTCTTCCCTTCCCTTCTCCTCTCTCTCATCCCTTCCCCTCCCCTCTTCTCTCTCCCCCTTCCCTTCCCCTTCCCTCTTCCCCTCTCACCCCCTCCCCTAACCTCTCCCCTTCCCCATTCCCTTCCCCCCTCTCACCCCTCCCCCCTCTCACCCCCACCCCCTCCCACTTACCGAAACTCGGAGCGGAGTGCAAGGTCATGTCCCTGATGACCCGAGTTCCAAAGCAGGACCACATCAGCAGGAAAGAATGGGCGACCTTATGGATGGGCGCCTTGTTCCTGCGGGCGCCGAGGAGCACACACCGCTCCACCATCGCCTCCAGCCACTCGCTGTAAGCCTCCAAGGGCGCCCCCTCCTCCAGGAGCCTCTCGAAGTCGCTGTATACTGAAGGGTTTGAAAAAGGGAAGGGAGATATGAGTATATGTACTGTGTTTTGATGGATGGGCGTGTGTGTGTGTGTTTGTGTGTGCGTGTATGTGTGTAGTTGTAGGCGTGTGTGTTTGTTTTGTATGTGTGTGTGTGTGTGTGTGTGTGTGTGTGTGTGTGTGTGTGTGTGTGTGTGTGTGTGTGTGTGTGTGTGTGTGTGTGTGTGTGTGTGTGTGTGTGTGTGTGTATAAGTATGTATATGTACGTACGCATGCATGTAAATGTATGCACGTGCGCATGTACATATGTACGGATGTATGTATATGTACATATATACGCAAATCCATCCCACCCACAAAACCCCACAACCACAGAAAAAAAACAAACAAACAAACAAACAAGCAAAAAACAATACAAAAACAAAAACAAAACAAGAAACTAAACACAATAAACAAAAACAAAACAAGAAACTAAACACAAAAAACAAAAGTAAAAAAATACAAAAACAAAAAACAAAACAAAAACAAAAAACGAAACAAAAACAAACAAACAAACGAAAAAACAGAAACAAACAAACCAAAAACAACTCCAAAACAAACAAAAAAACAAAAGCAAGGCAGAAAAACAAAACACCCCCCAAAAAAAAGAAAACACAACAAAAGCAAACCAATAACCCCCCCAAAACCCCCCCAAAAAAACAAAACCCACAAAACCCAACCCAACAACCCACAAACTCACGGTTCATAATGAGCTCGACCGTGACGCCGTTGGTGGTGTGCTTGTCCATCGCGTAGAAGGTCTGGTGGCTGATGGCCTCGAGGTCCACCTGGCGCCAGTCGTGGATCATCTGCTGGGTGATGTCGGGAGCGTGGAGCACCATCCGCGACGCCTGGCACAGGTGGTTGAGCGAGGTCTGGCGCCGGAGCATGCGGGCGAAGCGGCGGGCCACTGGGGGGGGAGAGGGGGGAGAGAAGGAGGGTTAGTGGGGTGATAGGGGGGAGGGTTAGTGGGGTGATAGGGGAGAGGGGGAAGGGGAGGGGGTGGGTGGTTGGTTTGGGTGAGGGGGGTTTAAGGGAAGGGAGGGTTAGGGGGTGGTTTGGGGAGCATGTGGGGTGGGTTAGTGGGGTTGAGAGGGGAGAGAGGGAGGGTTAGTGGGGTGGGTTGGGTAAGGGGGAAGGAGGGAGGGTGGCAAGGGAGGAAGGGAGGGGGAGGGAGGGGGAGGAGCGAGGTCTGGCGCCGGGGCATGCGGGCGAAGCGGCGGGCCACTGGGGGGAGAGGGGGAGGGTTAGTGGGGTTGGTTAGTGGGTTGAGGAGGGAAGGAGGGTTTGGGGATGGGTTGAGGGTGGGGTTGGGTGGGAGGGGGAAGGAGAGGGGGAGGATGGTCTGGTGGAGCATGCAGGCGAAGCGGCGGGCCACTGGGGGGGGGGAGGGGGAGGGTTAGTGGGGTGGTTTAGGGGAGAGGGGGGAGGGTTATGGGGTTTGGTTGAGGGGGAGGGGGTTAGGGAGGAAGGGATGGGGAAGGGAGGGGAGGAGGAGGTCTGGCGCCGGAGCATGCGGGCGAAGCGGCGGGCCACTGGGGGGAGAGGGGAGAGAGGGGAGGGTTAGTGGGGAGGGTTAGTGGGGTGGTTTGGTTTGGTTGCGAGGGGGAGGGAGGGGGGAGGGAAGGTTTGGGGTTGGGATGAGTTGGTTTGGGAGGGGGAGAGAGGGAGGGTTAGGGGGGTGGTTTGGTTGACGGGGGAGGAAGGGGTGGGGGGGAAGGGAGGGTAGGGGGGGAGCGAGGTCTGGCGCCGGAGCATGCAGGGCGAAGCGGCGGGCCACTGGGGGGGGAGAGGGGAAGGGTTAGTGGGGTGGTTTGGTTGAGAGGGGGGAGGGGAAGTGCGGGGGAAGGGAGGGGATGGGGGGAGGGGGGAAGGGTTAGGAGGTGGTAAGGTGGTTTGGTTGAGGGGGATGGGGGAGGGGGAGGAGGTGGTGGGACGGAGGGGGGATGGGGGAGGGAGGGGATGGTGGTGGAGGGGGAGGGAGGGGATGGTGGTGGAGGAGGAGGGAGGGGGATGGTGGTGGAGGGGGAAGGGAGAGGAGGGGAGGGGCAGAGGAGGGTGGTGGGGGAAGGAGGGATGGTAAGGGGGAGGGAGAGGGGAAGGGAGGAAGGGAGGAGGTGGGGGAGGGGGAGGAGAAGTGGGGAGAATAGGGATGGTAGTGGGGGGTGGGAAGGCTCGAGAGGGAGTTAGGGGAGGAGAGGAGAGCTATGGGTAGGGAAAGGGAGGTAGGGGTGGTGAGGGAGGGGAAGGGGGCGGTGCTGGTGAGGGGTAGGGTGATGTTTGGTTTGATAATCGTGATTGTGAAACACACACACACATGCACATGTGCACACACACACACACACACACACACACACACACACACACACACACACACACACACACACACACACATATATATATATATATATATATATATATATATATATATATATATATATATATATATATATATATATATATATATATATAGAGAGAGAGAGAGAGAGAGAGAGAGAGAGAGAGAGAGAGAGAGAGAGAGAGAGAGAGAGAGAGAGAGAGAGAGAGAGAGAGAGAGAGAGAGAGAGAGAGAGAGAGAGAGAGAGAGAGACACCCATCTATCCATCCATCCAAACATCCTCCCATCCATCTATCTATCTATCTATCTATCTATTTCCCTCCGACTTACGATCAATCTTGACCTGGCGCAGGTTCTCGGGCAGGTCATCCAGTGCCACGCGGAGCCACGAATCGAGGTCATGTGTGAATTTTCTGATCACTTGGGTCAAGCTGTCTGGTATGGCCTGTGGGGGGGGGGAGAATTGGTTGGTAAGAACGACGGTGAAGAGAACGAGAAGTAGGAGAGAGAGAAGAAAAGAATAGAGAAGAGAGGGATAGAGATAGATAGAGAGAGGGATATATAGATAAATGGATGTAGAGATAGATAAATAGATAGAGAAAAGGAGAGAGAAAGACGGGGATATATATATATATATATATATATATATATATATATATATATATATATATATATATATATATATATAGAGAGAGAGAGAGAGAGAGAGTGAGAGAGAGAGAGAGAGAGAGAGAGAAAGAGATAGAGAGAGAGTGAGAGAGAGAGAGAGAGAGAGAGAGAGAGAGAGAGAGAGAGAGAGAGAGAGAGAGAGAGAGAGAGAGAGAGAGAGAGAGAGAGAGAGAGAGAGAGAGAGAGAGAGAGAGAGAGAGAGAGAGAGAGAGAAATAAAAGAAATGAACAGAGAAATAAAGGAAAAAAGAGAAGAAAAGAAGAGATGAGAAGCGTAAGATTATAAAAGAAGGGAAAGATAAGAGAAAACAAAGGAAAACAAGAGAACATAAATAAATATATTCGAAATACAATAGATCATGACATAATACAATGAATAGAGGGTTACCAAGAAGAAATGTCTTTATGGCGATAAAACATATATAATTTAAATATACCTAAGACAAAATATCGAAGTTACACAGAAGATAGGAATGGGAGAGGGAAGGAAGAAGAGAGAGAGAGAGAGACAGAGACGGAGAGAGCGAGAGAGAGAGAGAGAGAGAGAGAGAGAGAGAGAGAGAGAGAGAGAGAGAGAGAGAGAGAGAGAGAGAGAGAGAGAGAGAGAGAGAGAGAGAGAGAGAGAGAGAGAGAGAGAGAGAGAGAGAGAGAGAAGGAAAGAAAAGAAAAAAAGAAAATATATATACATACATACATATCTATATCTGTATCTATATCTATATCTATATCTATATCTATATCTATATCTATATCTATCTATCTATATCTATATCTATCTATCTATATATATATATATATATATATATATATATATATATATACATATACATATATCGCACATGAAAAGAAAGAGACAAAGAGACACTCACAGCGAGCATCGACGCAGCACCTACCTGCAGCACGGAGGGCATGAGCACACTGCAGACGGCCCGGTAGAGAATCGAGTCACATACCCCCACCAGATTCACCAAGACATTAGTTCCCAAAATGCTCACTAGATGGGGTGGAATTCCCTGCCAGAAGTGCACCAGGAAACTTTGGATCTGCGGCCGAGGAGAAAAGGGGAATTATGGGAGATAAATACGGGGTATAGAAGAGATAGGATGAAGGTGTGGATGAAGGGAGAGGGGAGATAAAGAGGAAGTGGAAGATGGGAAAGGAGAGATAATAAGGAGGAGGAGTTTGGATGAGGGTCGAGGATTTGTGGCGAGGAATGGAATTTCATTTCTTATTCTATTTCGTTATTATTTTTATTGTTATTGTTATTATTATCATTATATTAATTTGATGGGAATATAAAATCAATCTAGTCATAATATTTCCCCCTAATCCTTGTACACACACACACAGGTCTATCTATCTATTTATCTATATATATACCTATACATATATACTCCCCCATATATATATATATACATATATATATATATATATATATATATATATATATATATATATATATATATATATATATATATATATATATATATATATATATATATATACATCTTTCCTACTCTTTTCTCTTTTTAATTTCATCATCTTTTACTTCGTCCAAACGCAGCCCAAGAACGACATCACACGAGACAAAATCACTTCATTTTGCTTCATCAATCACATCACTATAAAGTCCACTAACCCTCAGCATCCGACCCCCGAGCGCCTCGTGACCACGCCCATCCCCCTCCCTCGTGACCACGCCCGCCCACCCTACCTCGTGACCACGCCCACCTACCCACCTCCCTCATGACCACGCCCACACCCCCTCCCTCGTGACCCCACCCACCCCTTCCCTCGTGACCCCGCCCGCCCACCTACCTCGTGACCCCGCCCACCCACCCACCTACCTCATCCACGCCCACACCCCCTACCTCGTGACCCCGCCCACCCCTTCCCTCGTGACCACGCCCACCCCCTTCCCTCGTGACCCCGCCCACCCACCTACTCTCGTGACCCCGCCCAACCCCTTCCCTCGTGACCCCGCCCACACACCTACCTCGTGACCCCACCCACCCACCCACCTACCTCGTGACCCCGCCCACCCCTACCTCGTGACCCCGCCCATCCCCCCTCCCTTAGCAGCCCCACTCCCCTCCTCGTGACCCCGCCCATCCCCTCTCCCTCGTGACCCCGCCCGCCACCCTCCCTCGTGACCCTGCCCACCCCCTCCCTCAGACCCCGAACACCCCCTTCCCTCGTGACCCCGCCCCCCCTTCTCTCGTGGACCTCGCCCACCCCCCCCTCGTGACCACGCCCACCCCTCACCTCGTGACCCCGCCTACCCCCTACCTCGTGACCACGCCCGCCCACCTACCTCGTGACCACGCCCACCCCCTCCCTCGTGACCACGCCCACCCCTCTCCCTCGTGACCCCGCTCCACCCCTTCCCTCGTGACCACGCCCACCCACCTCCCTCGTGACCCCGCCCACCCACTTACCTCGTGACCCCCACCCGCCCACCTCCCTCTCCCTCGTGACCACGCCCACCCACCTCCCTCGTGACCCCGCCCGCCCACCTCCCTCAGCTGACCACGCCCACCCCCTACCTCGTGACCCCGCCCACCCATCTACCTCGTGACCCCGCCCACCCCCCACTCGTGACCCCGCCCATCCCCTCCCTCGTGACCACGACCACCCCCTACCTCGTAACCACGCCCACTCACCTCTACCTCGTGACCCTGCTCCCTCGTGACCCCGCCCACCCCGCTCCCTCGTGACCCCGCCCACCCCCCTCCCTCGTGACCCCGCCCACCACCCTCCCTCGTGACCACGCCCACCCACCTCCCTCGTGACCCCGCCCACCCCCTCCCTCGTGACCACGCCCCACCCACCTACTACCTCGTAACCACGCTCAGCACCCCTCCCTCGTGACCACGCCCAACCACTCCCCTTCCCTCGTGACCACGCCCACCCACCCTCGTAACCACGCCTACCCACCTACCTCGTGACCCCCGCCCACCCCCTCCCTCATAACCACGCCCACCCACCCCCTCGTAACCACGCCTACCCACCTACCTCGTGACCCCGCCCACCCCCTCCCTCGTGACCCCGCCCATCCCCTTCTCTCGTGACCACGCCCACCCCCTCCCCCGTGACCACGCCCACCCCCTCCCTCGTGACCCCACCCACCTACCTCGTGACCACGCCCACCCCCTTCCCTCATAACCCCCGCCCACCCCTCCCTCGTGACCACGCCCACCCCCCCTTCCCTCGTAACCCCGCCCACCCCCTACCTCGTGACCCCGCCCACCAACCCCCCTACCTCGTAACCACGCCCACCCACCCTCCTACCTCGTAACCACACCCACCCCCTCCCTCGTGACCACCCACCCATCCCCCTCATGACCCCACCCACCCCCTTCTCTCATAACCACACCCACCCATCCCCCTCGTAACCACGCCCACCCCCTACCTCGTGACCACGCCCACCCACCTACCTCGTCGAAACTTGCTCGAATGACCGTGTCGAGGATCCGCTGGCAGTGCGTCCGGTACATCATGACGAAGGTGGCCACCTGGGGGGGGCGGGAGGGAAGGGTTAGCGGGGTTTCCATGTCGAGTATTTTTTTTTTCTTTTCCTAGATTTATAAGATCGTGATGTAAAAAAAAGAGAAAAAAAAAAAAAAATACCGAAGGCTTTTTCACGTAACTGCTTCGTCAGGGACTTAACGAAGCAACAGCGAAATGGCATACATGCTTACATACATATATAACACACACATGTATATATATATATATATATATATATATATATATATATATATATATATAAATATATATATATATATATATATATATATATATATATATATATATATATATATATATATATATATATATATATATATATATATATATATATATATATATATATATATATATATATATATATATATATATACATACACAACACACACACACACACACACACACACACACACACACACACACACACACACACACACACACACATATATATATATATATATATATATATATATATATATATATATATATATATATATATATATATACACACACATATATACACATATATACATATATGCACACTGTACACACACACACACACACATATATATATATATATATATATATATATATATATATATATATATATATATATATATATATATATATATATATATACATTTATATATGTGCATACAAAGACCATTAGACAAATAAATAGACATATAGACATAGACAGATAGATATATAGACATATAGACATAGACAGATAGACATATAGATAGATCGATAGACCGTAGAGAGAGGATACAGGCAGAGATAGATGCGCATCTCGATTCCGTAAATGTAAACACTGACCTGGAATTCTCCCAGATTCCCGCCACTGGAATGGAGGAATGGAGGGCATAATCCCGAAGGAAAATAACATTGTGAGAGCATTGGCATCACTTCGCCACGAGGAAGGATTCTCTAATTAGGTTTCAGATGAGAAAGCGCCCTAATTAATGCCGAGTGAAAAATGGCGTTTCTTTGAAGACTATCGCTTCCTTGTGAGACAATTTTCATGATGTCAGTGTTCGAGTTGGGTGGAAGATTCTCGTCGTGTGAAAGAAGGAATGAAAGAAAATGTGAAAAAAGAAGGAGAGGAGGACAATGTAGTTGTAGTTTCAAAGTATTTTTTTTGCAATTCGAAACGGAAAGATTTCGAAGCGACACATCTATATATATACATATTCTTACACACACCCACGTACACACATACACATACATATAAACACACAAACACACACCCACACACACACATACACACATACACACAGACACACAAACACACACACACACACACAAACGAGTCAATCTCGAAACGAAAAACGAAGCCTCGATTTCTCTTTCCTTTGAACCACAAACACTAAAACGAAGAACGAAGAGAAACTCACCTTATCGGGGGCAACGTGAGGAGGCAACAGCACATCTTTGAGGGAAGGAAATTCGGGTAAAACGGTAGACAGCTTTCCTCGCCCGGGAAATAATGCTACCTGGGAGAGAAGAGAGATTTCGTATTATTATTCGGAGCTTCGGAGCTTTGTTTCACTGTGTCATTTGGGTTCAGTTAAGGGAGGGAGTGGGATGTATTATTCAGTGATTTGTTTGTTTCATTTGGGTTCAGTTAAGGGAGGGAGTGGAATGTATTATCCTGAGCTTCGGAGCTTTGTTTCACTGTTTCACTTGGGTTCAGCTGAGGGAGTGGGATGTGTTATTCGGACCTCCGGAGCTTTGTTTCACTGTTTCATTTGGGTTCAGGTGAGAGAGATAAGAGATTTCGTATTATCCGGAGCTTCGGAGGTTTGTTTCACTGTTTCATTTGGGTTCAGCTAAGGGAGGGAGTGGGACGTATTATTCGAAGCTTCGGAGCTTTGTTTCACTGTTTCATTTGGGTTCAACTAAGGGGGAGAGTGGGATGTGTTATTCGGACCTCCGGAGCTTTGTTTCACTGTTTCATTTGGGTTCAGCTGAGAGAGGGAGAGTGGGATGTGTTATTCGGACCTCCGGAGCTTTGTTTCACTGTTTCATTTGGGTTCAGCTAAGGGAGGGAGTGGAATGTATCATTCGGAGCTTCGGAGCTTTGTTTCACTGTTTCATTTGGGTTCAGCTAAGGGAATGGGATGTGTTATTCGGACCTCCGGAGCTTTGTTTCACTGTTTCATTTGGGTTCAACTAAGGGGGAGAGTGGGATGTGTTATTCGGACCTCCGGAGCTTTGTTTCACTGTTTCATTTGGGTTCAACCAAGGGAGGGAGTGAAATGTATTATTCGAAGCTTCGGAGCTTTGTTTCACTGTTTCATTTGGGTTCAGCTAAGGGAGGGAGTGAGACGTATTATTCAAAGCTTCGGAGGTTTGTTTCACTGTTTCATTTGGGTTCAACTAAGGGGGGGAGTGGGATGTGTTATTCGGACCTCCGGAGCTTTGTTTCTCTGTTTCATTTGGGTTCAACTAAGGGGGAGAGTGGGATGTGTTATTCGGACCTCCGGAGCTTTGTTTCACTGTTTCATTTAGGCTCAGCTAAGGGAGGGAGAGTGGGATGTGTTATTCGGACCTCCGGAGCTTTGTTTCACTGTTTCATTTAGGCTCAGCTAAGGGAGGGAGTGGGATGTATTATTCGAAGCTTCGGAGCTTTGTTTCTTTGTTTCACTGTTTCATTTGGATTCAGCTGAGAGAGGGAGAGTGGGACGTGTTATTCGGACCTCCGGAACTTTGTTTCACTGTGTCATTTGGGTTCAGCTGAGGGAGGGAATGGAATGTATTAGCAAGAGTCTCTTGGAATGCTGTCGTAGGGAGCGACGTCCAATCAGTCGACAGGTCATAAACATGATTAAGTATAATAACCAACACAGACACATGGGGATATATTCATTCTCTGCGTGTGTGTCTGTTTGTCTGCTTGTCTTTGTTTTTTCTGTCAGACATGCGCTCACGCTCTCCCATTCTCTGTCTTTATCTGTTTGTTTATCTGTCTTCCCTCTCTCTCTCTCTCTCTCTCTCTCTCGTTCTCTCTCTCTCTTTCGTTCTCTCTCTCTCTTTCTCTCTCTCTCTCTCTCTCTCTCTCTCTCTCTCTCTCTCTCTCTCTCTCTCTCTCTCTCTCTCCTCTCTCTTCTCCCTCCCTCCCTCTCTCTCTCTTCTCCCTCCTCTCCCTCCTCCTCCTCCTCCTCTCCTCCCTCCCTCCCTCCCTCCTCCCTCCCTCCCTCCTTCCCTCTCCCTCCCTCCCTCCCCCTCCTCTCTCTCTCATATCTCCTCATACTAAACACGTACATTCAAGCCCTTACACGCATACGCACATACGTACATCCAAGCACATCCCCCCTCCCTCCTCCCCCTCCCCCCTCCCCCCACGCCCGCCCATCTCTCTCTCTCTCTCCACTTACCTGCTTCACGGTTTCCTTCTTGATGTCACCGCTGAAAAAAAAAAAAAAAAGAGAATTAGATATTTTAATGAAGTCACAAGTATTTGTTCTTTATTATTATTATTTATTTATCTTTTTGTATTGTTGTGAAATATTATTTATTTATTTATCTTTTTATTTATATGGTTGTGTTGTGAAATATTTTTAATGAAGTCACAAGTATTTGTTCTTTTTTTATTATTGAAATTATTATTTATCTTTTTATTTATATGGTTGTGTTGTGAAATATTTTTAATGAAGTCACAAGTATTTGTTATTTATTATTATTATTTATCTTTTTATTTACATGGTTGTGTTGTGAAATATTTTAATGAAGTCACAAGTATTTGTTCTTTTTTTAATATTATTTATTTATCTTTTTATTTATATGGTTGCGTTGTGAAATATTTTAATGAAGTCACAAGTATTTGTTCTTTTTTTAATATTATTTATTTATCTTTTTATTTATATGGTTGTGTTGTGAAATATTTTAATGGTCACAAGTCCTTGTTCTCTTTTATTATTATTATTTATCTTTTTATTTATATGGTTGCGTTGTGAAATATTTTAATGAAGTCACAAGTATTTGTTCTTTTTTATTATTATTATTTATCTTTTTATTTATATGGTTGTGTTGTGAAATATTTTAATGAAGTCACGAGTCCTTGTTCTCTTCTATTATTATTATTTATCTTTTTATTTATATGGTTGTG
>NC_091584.1:3953976-3958976 GCF_042767895.1 Penaeus vannamei | reverse complement strand
AGGACGAAGGGGAGGAGATGGAAGAAGGGGGAGGAGATGAGGAGGAAGAAAATGAGGAAGAAGAAGAGGAGGAGGAGGAAGAGTGAGAAGAGGAGGAGGAGATGGAGGAGGGGCAACAGCAGCAGCAGGAGGAGGAGGAGATGGAGGAGGAGGAGGAGATGGAGGAGGAGGAAGAAATGGAGGAGGAGGAGGAAAAGGAGGAAGACAGGGGAGGAGGAGGAGGAGGAATAATGAGGAGGAAGGGAGAATGAGGAAGAGAAGGAGAAGGGGGAGAAGGATGAGCAAGAGGAGGAAAAGGAAGAGGAGGAGGAGGAGGAAGGTGGAGAGGAGGTGGAGGAGGAGAAGGAGGAAGAGAAGGAGGACGAAGGAAGTGGAAGGGGAGGAGCAGGAGGAGGAGAAGAAGAAGAAAAAGGAGGAGGAAAAGTAGGGCACGGGAGAGGAGGAGAAGGATGAGGACGACGACGACGACGATAACAAAGATGAAGAGGAGATGGAGAAATGAAAGTAAAAAAAATGAGGAAGGTCGAAGGAAAAGAAGGAAAAGAAAGAGGAAAGGGAGAAGGAGAAAGAGAAGGATAATGCACCGAGGAAGAAGAGGGAGAGGAGAAGATATCTCACACTGCTCTTCCTACCATAACTATACACTGTTTCACGTCGCGGTGTCTGCATCAGTTCCCCTTACAATAAAACGATTTTTTTCTCCATGTTCCATCATTTTCCACGCGAATGAATGAAAAATATCATCAGTTCCGCTCTTACTCAAGATAGCAATAAAGGTGGAAATCGCTTAACGTGGGTGATATTGGAATTTGACCCTTCGAGGCGGCACCTTTGAAGGGAGCGACAGTGCCATGCCTTAAGATCTGAACCGCAAGGAAAAATGACCCTTGGACGTTTCTGGCGTTAGGTTAATAATCCCCTGCGCGTAACTTGTCGATTATTTCTCCTTGACTGCGCACACAAGTTTGGGTATAATTGGCTCATGTAAAATATAATTGGCATCCAAATTATCAGATTAATTACACTATGTATTTTTTTCTCTCTCTTTTCTTTTTATTTATTTGTTTTTTTCTATTTCATTCCAACTTTCGTGGTTGATTTTTTTGAGACGGTTTGAAGTATTTGACGCCCTCTCTCTTCCTCTCCCCCCCCTCCCCCCCTCCTCGAAGGTCGTCCTCGAAGGTCGTCCTCGAAGCCATCTTGAGATTCGAGGAGGACCTGAAGGACGAGAACTCAAGATGGAGGTCGGGTTTTGTTTCGACCGTTAGGGAAATCTGGATGTTTTTTTGCTGTCCTTTTTCTTGTTTTTCTTTTCCAAAAATTGATGCAATGGTGGTTTTCTCTTCAAAAGATTGGAAAATTTCATCAATTGTGACAATTTGGTATTTTTATCATCCTTATCAAATATCATCATCGTCATTTTCATTATTATTATCACTATTAATATCATTATCATCACCATTTTCATTATTATTATCACTATTAATATCATTATCACATCATTATCATTATAATCATAATCATTATTTACCATTACTGTTACTATCATTATCATCATTATTAGTAGCATCAATACTACCATTATCATTATTCATTATCATTATTATCAAACCTTTTTCATAGTGGTCTACTAGAAGGAAATTCACTTGAAAAAAGGAAGTATGAATATTTAAGGACAGTCCAGTACCAGTCGCCATGATTTCTAATACATAATTTATCCTCTAATTAAATTGTTTTTTTTCTAAATGCTTGTTTACATTAAGGAGAAGAAGAGGAGGAAGGGGACACCACCTCCCCTCCTCCACCGCCTTGTCTTCCTCAAACCAAACATCTTTAGAATCCCGCTGGCTCGACCTGCATGGGAGAGCTTGTACAAAGACGCCATATCCAAACGACATATCTTGCGCTACCTAATTACCATCGGTTTTCGGCCTGCCTTGTTCCCGGACTTTAATCATGGTGCTGTTGGTCCTCTTAAGGTGGGTTTGTGGCTTCGTGGTGGCGGGATGGAGGTTTGTGGTGTTTTGGTTTAGTTTGCCCTATCTTTCGTCGCCGCGTTTTCTTTGATGCGTTTTCTCGATTTTCTTTTGTTTTTGTTTTTTGGCGCGTCCTTGTGTCATGAAGTATTTTTTTGGTCATTCTCCTTTGTTTCTTGTCTGTCACTCTTTTTATATGTATATATATATATTTTTTTTCTTTTCTTTTTTTCTTTCTCTCTTTCTTTCTTTCTTTCTTTCTTGTTTCTGCGTGTCGTATTTCTTGGTATTTTTTTAGTCTCACTCTTCCTATTTTTGCTTCCTCCTTGTTTGGTCAGTTATCTTGAAAGTTATCAAGCTTTCCGGAGCTTTTCTTTTCATTCTCTTTTCTCTTCGTTATCTCTTCGTAGTGTTTGTCCGTAGTTATCTCTATTTTTACCTCCCTTTTTGTTGAGAAAAAAAAAACTTTCGGATTAGTGATTGTTTATCTATATTTTTCTCTCTTCTTTCTTCTTTTAAGGTTATTTTCTCTTCTTTATTAAATTGTATCTTTTCTTCTTTTCTTCCATCTTTGTTTTCCTTCATTTTCTTACTTATCCTATTTTTTCACTTATTCCATATTTGATTTTCTTTCTTTTGGTGTCTTACCTCTCTCCTCTTTCCTTTCTGCTCTATCCTTCGCCCAAGTTTTATCATACTTTATCTGCGGTTCTCTAATTCTCTCTGTCTTCTTTGCTTCAACCTTTCGTTAATTCATATAAATTTTTTTCTTAAATTTTATCTTTCGTACCGTCAATCCAACTATTATCAATAATATTGTTTTTTTTTGTAATTATCATTGTTATTGTATCATTTCATCACTAACATTATTATTATTACTATCATTTTGTTGTCATCTTTATCATTTTCTATTAGCATCATTATTATCTTCTATTATCGTTATTATCATTGTTGTCATCTATATAATTATCATCACTACTATCGTAATTATTCTTATTGTTATTGATTTAATAATAATAATAATAATAATAATAATAATAATAATAATAATGATAATAATAATAATAATAATAATAATAATAATAATAATAATAATAATAATAATAATAATGATAATAATAATAATGATAATAATAATAATAATAATAATAATAATAATAATAATAATGATAATAATAATAACGATAATAACGATAATCTATTAGCATCATTATTATCTTCTATTATCGTTATTATCATTGTTGTCATCTATATAATTATCATCACTACTATCGTAATTATTTTTATTGTTATTGATTTGATAATAATAATAATAATAATGATAATAATAATAATGATGATAATAATAATAATAATAATAATAATAATAATAATAATAATAATAATAATAATAATAATAATAATAATAATAATAATGATAATAATAATAACGATAATGACAATAGTAATAATGATGATAGCAATTAATAACAAAATAATGGCCATGACAATAACAATAATAATGATAATAATGGTAATGAAAATGATTATAATAATGATCATAATGATTATTAATAATAATAATAATCATTATTATGAAAATTTATTTTCATTATCATTTTCATCATTACTATCATTATCATTATCACTATAACCATAATTATCATAATAATCATAATTATCACTATTATCATTATTATCATCTTTATCATCATCATTTCTTATTACCGCACTCTCTCTTCCGCCCACTCCCTCCCTCCCTCTTTCCCTCCCTCCCTCCCTCGCTCCCTCCCTCCCTCTCCCTCCCTCTCCCTTTCCTCTCTCTCTCCCTCCCTCCCTCCCTCTCTCATCGATTTTTCTTCACATTCTCGCATCTTTTATCCTGTCTTTTGTATCTCTTTCTTCACAGCAGGAGACGAATATATTGGAAGAGGAGGAGGATAATTAGAAGGGGGAAGAGGAGAAGGAGGAGGAGGAGGAGGAAGGGGAGGAGGAGGAGGAAGGGGAGGGGAGGAAAAGGAAGAGTAGAAGGGGGAGGAGGAGGAAGAGATAGAGGAAGAGTGAAAGGAGGTCGAGAAGGAGGAGGAGGAAGGGGAAGAGAGGAAAAGGAAGAGGTGGAGGAAGAGGAGAAGGAGGAGGTGGAGGAAGAGGAGAAGGAGGAGGAGGAGGAAGAGGTAGAGAAAGATTAAGAGGAGGAGGAGGAAGAAAATGAGTGGGGAAAGGAAGAGCAAAAACAGGAAAAGAAAGAAATGGAGAAGAGGAAGGAGAAGAAGAAGAAGAAGAAGAAGAAGAAGAAGAAGAAAAAAAATGAAGAAGAAGAAGAAGAAGAAGAAGAAGAAGAAAGATGATGAAGAAGAAGAAGAAAAAGAAGAAGGAAGAAGAAAAAGAAGAAGAAGAAAAAGAAGTAGAAGGAGGAGGAGGAGGAGAGGAAAAAGAATAGGAAAAGGGGAATAGAAAAAAGAAGGGAAAGAAGAGAAGGAGGAGTTAAAAGAAAACCAAAAAGGAGGAGGAAGAGGAGAAGAAATAATAAAAAGAAGAAAAGATGGAACACGATACACGATGAGGACGAGGATAAAGAAGAAGAAATAGGAAAAGGTGGAAGAAACGGGAAGAGGAGCAGGAGGAGAAGAAGGAGACGAAGGAAGAGGAGCAGGAGGAGGAGGAGGAAGAGAAGCAGGAGACGGAGAAGGAGGAGAAGAAGGAGACGGAGGAGGAGGAGGAAGAGAAGAAGAAGACGAAATAGGAGGAGGAGGAGGAGGAGGAAGAGAAGGGAGAGACGGAGGAGGAGGAGGAGGGAAAAGAAGATGGAAGAGAAGGAGAAGAATGAGACGGAGGAGGAGGAGGAAAAGAAGAAGGAGACGAAAGAGGAGGAGGAGGAGGAGGAGGAAAAGAAGGAAGAGACCGAGGAGGAGGAGGAAATGAAGATGGAAGAGAAGGAGACGAAAAAGGAGGAAGAAAAGAAGAAGAAGAAGAAGAAGAAGAAGAAGAAGAAGAAGAAGAAGAAGAAGAAGAAGAAGAAGAAAAATAATAAGAAGAAGAAGAAGA
>NC_091584.1:3943976-3946476 GCF_042767895.1 Penaeus vannamei | reverse complement strand
TAATAATAATAGTAATAATAATAATAATAATAATAATAATAATAATAATAATAATAATAATAATAATAATAATAATAATAATAATAATAATAATAATAATAATAATAATAATAATAATAATAATAATAATAATGATAATAATGATAATAATAATAATAACAATAATAATAACAATAGTAATAATAAAGAGCAATGGTAAATACTAAAACTAATACAAATACATTATAATAATGATAATGAAAATGATAATGATAATAATAATATTGATAGCAATATTGATAATGGTAATGATGATAATGATAACAAAAAGGACAATAATTCAAATAAACATGATAATAATGACAATAATGATAAATAAGTAAATAGATACATAAATAACAGTAATAATAATGATAATAAAACTATTTACTAATGATAAAAATAATAGCAATGATAATAATAATGATAATAATAATAATAATAATAATAATATTAATAATAATAACAATAGTAATAATAATAATAACATTGATATGATAGTAATAATAACAATGATATGAATAATAGTAATGGTAATAATAATGACAATAATGATAACAATATGAATAATAATAGAATGATAATGATAGTAATAATAGTGATAATTACCATTATGCTAATGATAATAACAAAAGCAAGAATTATTGTAGTAATGCTAATAATAATGATAATAATAATGATAATGATAACAATAATGATGATAATGATTGTAATACTAACAATTATAATGTTAATGATTTAGAACATAATGTTCATAATTTTTAATAATGATAATAAAAGTATTATCAGTGATAATTACAATAGGATCAATAACAACAATAAAGATGATAGTGAAAATGATAAATGAGACTATTATTAATCCTACCACTGCGACTACTAACGATGATAACAATGATAATAACAATGATAATGATAAGCACCCCACTAATTATAGTAGTGATAATGATAATAATGATAATAACAATAATAATAATACAAATGACAAAAATAATAATTATAAGGATAATAATAATAATAATAATAATAATAATAATAATAATAATAATAATAATAATAATAATAATAATAATAATAATAACAATGATAATGATACTAACAACAATAATAATGATAATGATAATAATAATGATAATAGTAATAACAGTAATAATAATTATAATGATAATGATAATAACAATAATAATAATAATAATGATAATAATAACAATGATAATAAAACTAATAATGCTAATAATAATAATAATAATAATAATAATAATAATAATAATGATAATAATAATAATAATAATGATAATAATGATAATAATAATAATTAGAATTATTATCAGTATTATTGATATTGAAATAATAGTAATAATTATAATAATAATGATAACACTAATAATAATAATGATAACAATAATGATGATAATAATAGTAAAATGATAATAATAACAATAATGGAAAGATTATTAAGCAAATGATGATAATAAAATCAATATAATAATTGTGTTCAAAATATTCTTAATTGTAATGCTGCTAATATTGCCAATGAGCATTATCCAATTTATCATTAATTAGTTATTCATAATCATCAACAATTCACCTTGATCATTATTTTGACCCGAGTTCTCCCTCTGTCACAGCCTCGGCCAAAGCTACATAAGTTATGACCTAAAATTCTGGAGGCAGCCGACAACTCAAATGGCAGCGGGAGGCGCGGTCTACCGAAATCTGAGGCTTCCTATTGGCAGATCGGAACCGTAAGCCCCACCCACTTTTCGGCCCGGGGGCGGGGCATCGCTCGCCGTCGCTATGGAAACGGGAGGGGCGGGATAAAGTGTCTTAAAATCGAATTGGGTTTCGAAATCCTGACATTTCTTTAACCATAGCAAAGGAATGTGTCCGGGCATAATATTTTATGATATCTAAAGTTATCCTGCTCGGCTGATGCTCTTCCAAACCGGAATATTTCCAATAAGGCTAAACAGATGTGTAATATCAACAGAGATATGTACTCTTTCAAACCCACAATTCTTTTTTTTGTTCTTCTTTTTTTGGCGTAGTTACTGATAAAGGCTGATTATGTGTGTTCAGCCAAAGAACGTTGAGTATCATTACTTACTATCGAGAATATGAATTACATTAGCAGAATTATTGATATATTTTTTTTACTCGCACAAAGCTACGACCCGAAAAAGGACATACACACACACACACACACAACTCTATATATGTAGATGTACAATATCTCTCTCTCTCTCTCTGTCTCTCTCTTTCTCTCATTCTCTCTCTATACTTGCCTGTATGTTTGTATCTGTTACTCTCGATCGTTCTGTCTGTGTGCCTCTCTTTCTCTCCCTCCATCTCTCTCTCTCTCTCTCTCTCTCTCTCTCTCTCTCTCTCTCTGTCTCTCTCTCTCTCTCTCTCTCTCTCTCTCTCTCTCTCTCTCTCTCTCTCTCTATCTATCTATCTTTCTCCCTCTCTCTACACACACACACAC
>NC_091584.1:3928976-3931476 GCF_042767895.1 Penaeus vannamei | reverse complement strand
ACGTAGATACTGACACAGAGATGTACGTGGGAGGTACACACCCGCACGTGTACATATGCATACACACGCCCGTGCACACACGTACACGTAAATGCACAGACGCCCACATCTACACACACACACACACATATCCACACACACGCATCCACACACATACAGATACATCCATACACACACACACATCCACACAAACACACACATATCCACACACACACACATACACACACACACACACACACACACACACACACATACACACACACACCCACACCCACACACACACGTACCGCAGATAACGTAATACAGCATAAGCATACATACATGTCAATCACTATGCTAAGAAGTTGCATGACATCCACCATGACACCTGCGCATGACAACAAATCTCTAAGGCATTCATAAAAAAATCTGAGTTCTAATTCCTTAATCGGGATCAATATATGAACATAGAACAAATGGTTATATCATCATGAAACAGTAATTATACTAAAACATTAAATAAAATCCGGTGATCACACTGAATATATATCACTCTATACATCTTTTTTCGCATTCATTTCACTAGTATTAATAACCGCACATATTCAT
Source organism: Penaeus vannamei (assembly GCF_042767895.1). Classification (NCBI taxonomy): domain Eukaryota; kingdom Metazoa; phylum Arthropoda; class Malacostraca; order Decapoda; family Penaeidae; genus Penaeus; species Penaeus vannamei. Next base: position 3,930,888 of record NC_091584.1, on the reverse strand, counting down.
CATAATAATACGAATCCTTGGTATATGGAAGCAACAAGATGAAATTTTGAAATAAAATCCAAAATTCAGAAAGACTACCAACAGAAAATCAACAAAAAATGAACTATACATACATAGTGAATGGACACAAACACAGTAACGCGTACATGAAAACAAGCGTAACAAGAAATGAAAATAAACAGATCTATTTTCATTTCTTATTCTGGTGGTTGTTTTCCTGTTTATTTATATACATTTTTCTTTCTTTTTTTTCCTGTGTTTTATTATCATATTCTTTTTTTCTGCGCTTTATTATCATATTTTTTTTACTTATATTTGCGTGTGTGACCTAGATTGAGCACTGACCTGCTGACAAAGGGGAGCCTCCAATGGAGTTTGCGCTGTGTCCAAGACTCACTGGGGAAGACATACCCTTTTCTCTCTTCTCCTTTCAATGTCTCTCTTCTCTTTTTCTCTTCCTATCTATGTCTCTTCTCCTCTTCTCTTCCTCTTTCAACTGAGGTGTCTTCTATTCTTCGCTTCTCTTCCTCGAGCTATGTATCTTCTCTTTTATTTTTTCTCTTTCTTCCTCTCTCCTCCTCTCCTCTCTTCTCTCTTCTCTTCCTCTCTAGCTTTTTCTTCTCTCCTTTCTTCTCTTCTCTTTTCTCTACCTCTCTCCCTCTCGCTTTACACTCCTCCTCCCTGCCTGCCTCCCGCGTCGATATCCAACGCCAAGTATTCGCCAAAAGTTCCCCTCTCTTCTTTTAAGGAGGTCTCATAAGTTCATTAGCTACCATTGCGTCTCGACCCCGCTAAGAGAGGTCATAGTTCATGCTGGAGTTCTCGGGCCTCTCCATCGGTCTGGCTGTAACGAGAGAGAGAGAGACGAGAGAGAATTAGAAGGCGGGAGAAAGAGGGAGGGAAGAGTATAGGGAGCGTTGGTGTAATGTATAAACTGTCTTTGTGTAGCTTTGTATGATAAATGGATATATAAATAATTAAAGATATAAGCATTCCTTTTTATCTACTTTCTTAATAGGAGATATGAATAAATAAGTAAATACAACGAGAGAGAGAGAGAGAGACGAGAGAGAATTAGAGGGCGGGAGAAAATTGGGCGGGAAAAGTATAGGGAGCGTTGGTGTAAACTGTCTGTGTAGCTCTGTTTGATATATGGGTATGTAAATAAATAAATAAAAAGTAACATTCCTTTTTATCTTTTCTTAATAGGAGATATGAATAAATAAGTAAATAAAACGAGAGAGAGAGACGAGAGAGAATTAGAAGGCGGGAGAAAGAGGGCGGGAAAAATATAGGGAGCGTTGGTATAAACTGTGCGAGTCTTTGTGTAGCTTTGTATGATAAATGGATATGTAAATGAATAAAGAAATAGATAACATCCCCTTTTATCTATTTTATTAAAAGGAGAAATGAATGAATAAGTAAATAAAACGAGAGAGAATTAGAGGGCGGGAGAAAGAGGGCGGGAAAAGTATAGGGAGCGTTGGTGTAAACTGTGTGAGTCTTTGTGTAGCTTTGTATAATAAATGGATATGCAAATGAATAAAAAATAGATAACATCCCCTTTTATCTATTTTCTTAATAGGAGATATGAATAAATAAGTAAATAAAACGAGAGAGAGAGACGAGAGAGAGTTAGAGGACGGGAGAAAGAGGGAGGGAAGAGTATAGGGAGCGTTGGTGTAAACTGTCTTTGTGTAGCTTTGTATGATAAATGGGTATGTAAATAAATAAAAAATAGTAACATCGCTTTTTACTAAATAAGTAAATAAAACGAAAGAGAGAGAGACGAGAGAGAATTAGAGGGCGGGAGAAAGAGGGAGGGAAAATTATAGTGAGCGTTGGTATAAACTGTCTTTGTGTAGCTTTGTATGATAAATGGATTTGTAAATGAATAAAATGATTAAGTAAC
>NC_091584.1:3918976-3923976 GCF_042767895.1 Penaeus vannamei | reverse complement strand
ATGTAAAAATCAAAGAACTAACTTTAAAAGGTTTATATAAATGAATTTTCAAATTAATGGGTCTGCTCTTCCTGTTTCTTGATCATGAGTAATAAATAGATTAATTACTTGTCTTCAAGGTGGACACGTCTCACACACATATATATGTATCTCTCTCTCTCTCTCTCTCTCTCTCTCTCTCTCTCTCTCTCTGTCTCTCTGTCTCTCTCTCTCTCTCTCTCTCTCTCTCTCTCTCTCTCTCTCTCTCTCTCTATATATATATATATATATATATATATATATATATATATGCAGACACCTGTTTATATCTGTATATCTATCTTATCTATCTATACACTGTATACATAAACAGATGTATGTGTGCGCGCGGTGTTTGTTCAAATACTATAAATTACCTTTAATCTACCATGCATGAAATGTCCTTAATTAACTCCACATAACATCATTACATTACAGTTTCATCCTAATTAGCATTGTATGTGTCACCATCCAGACTCAGCCGGCGCAGCTGTAATCAAAGACTGAAGCGTTGTAATAGAATTTTAAAAGGAAATTTAGTTAAGAAATGGAACGAGAAAGTGGGTTTGCAAGATGAAAAGGGCAGGTTATTATTATTATTATTATTATTATTTTTTTTTTTTTGGTATGTGCTTGTTAATAACTGAAAACGTCCTATTTAAGATTGCGAAAGGTATGTGTTCCTATATGTGTCTTTGTTACAGTAATTTGCATTCTAGTTTTTTTTTTATCTAGCAAGTATGTGCGTTTGTCATAGTATTTTGTATTTAGCATTAGTATTTTGTCTTAGTATTTTGTATTTAGCATTAATATTTTGTCTTAGTATTTTGTATTTACCATTAGTATTTTGTCTTAGTATTCTGTATTTAGCATTAGTATTTTGTCAGTATTTTGTATTTAGCATTAGTATTTTGTCTTAGTATTTTGTATTTAGCATTAGTATTTTGTCTTAGTATTTTGTATTTAGCATTAGTATTTTGTCAGTATTTTGTATTAACATTAGTATTTTGTCTTAGTATTTTGTATTTAGCATTAGTATTTTGTCTTAGTATTTTGTATTTAGCATTAATATTTTGTCTTAGTATTTTGTATTTACCATTAGTACTTTGTCTTAGTATTTTGTATTTAGCATTAGTATTTTGTCTTAGTATTTTGTATTAAGCATTAGTATTTTGTAAGTATTTTGTATTTAGTGTTAGTATTTTGTCATAGTATTTTGTATTTACCATTAGTATTTTGTCTTAGTATTTTGTATTTAGTATTAGTATTTTGTCTTAGTATTTTGTATTTACCATTAATATTTTGTCAGTATTTTGTATTTAGCATTAATATTTTGTCAGTATTTTGTATTTAGCATTAGTATTTTGTCAGTATTTTGTATTTAGCATTAGTATTTTGTCTTAGTATTTTGTATTTAGTAAGCATGAGTTTTTACACTAGCATTTGGCTTCTAGAAAGTATGTTCTTGTCTTTGCAATTTGTACCTAGTAAGCATGTACTTTTTTTTTTTACAAGTATTTTGTATTCTTGTTTTTTATTGTCTTAGCAAATTGTATCTAGCAATCATGTACCTTTTTTATATTCTTGTATTCTTGTTTTATATTCTTTCGCATGATTAAACGTGGAAGTCCATGAAATCAATACTTAAAAAAAAAAAAAAAAAAAAAAAAACGTGTTTGATTTTCACGTGAAGTCGATTCCCACGTCTCTCCTGCCCAGAGATTTGCATTTACGAAACACGGAATATAAGGAAATTAAATAATGTTATAATCCAGAAGGTTATTACGAAACATAAGTGAAGAGAGGGGAGTGGGAGGGAGAGGGAGAGGGAAGGAGGGAGGGTGGGAGCGAGGGTGGGGGAGTAGAAGAGGGAGAGAGAGGGAGGGATAGAGAGAGAGAGAGAGGGAGAGAGAAAGAGAGAGAGAGAGAGACCGAAAGAGAAAGAGAAAGAGAAAGAGAAAGAGAAAGAGAAAGAGAAAGAGAAAGAGAAAGAGAAAGAGAAAGAGACAGACAGACAGACAAACAGACAGAAAGAGCGAGAGCCCTAATCAGAGAGAATCAAAAAGAAGCCAGAATTATCCAGCACGAGAGCCGAGAGAGCGAAAACCAAAACCAAAGCCCAATCGATGGACAGCCAGCCCGAGAACCAGCGGGGAGGGGCGCGAGCTTCAGGCGAGCGGGGCCCCGAGGGGGACCCTAAACCGCCCAGGGACACACAGGGGGCTCCCTCGTCACCCTTATTACGGAGTTATTGGCTGGCTGGGGATCACTTACCCCGCACGTGCCTGAAATTAGAAGCACCGCCCCCTTAGAACGGGTCATAATCCCGACCTCCGACTCACAGCGATTGTCGCCGCCTCTGCCGCTTACCTGCACGTGCATGGGGTGGAGGGGAGGGTGGGGGGTGGGAGGGGAGAGGGGAGGGGAGGGGGGAGGACCTTTCTCTCTCGCGCGGAAATCTGACCCTTTGTTGAGGAAAGTTCGGCTCGGTCCCGAAATGGACAAATCCGGAAAAGCCGAGGGCGCCGGGGAGGGGTGTGGTGGGGGGGTGGGGGTGATGGGGTGGGAGGGGGGGGTTCCGTTGAAGGATGACACTTCCGCATAGACGCCATAAGGGTTTTTTTTATTCTTCTTCTCCGCACTTTGTCGCTGCATCACCTCCCTAACCCCCTCCCTCCTTCCCTCCCTCTCCCCCTCCTTCCCTCCCTCTCACCCCCTCCTTCCCACCCCATCATTTCGAGCCAGAAACTGCGGTAGCGAAGAGAAATATGCGTCGACAACCATTATTTCCAGCAAGTCATTTTCCATCCCAGTTGGCAATTACCCAGCCGACCACGAGAGCGCGCGGGATTTTCGGCCTTAAGCCACCGGGGCAAAAGGGCGGCCGGCGAGGGGTGAAGATACCTCTATGAATGAGCTTATTATTGGTTCCCTTACCTGGTAGATTGGCAGGTCAGCTTCACCCCCGAGTTCAAGAGACAGATATTTACAAACCAATATATGCCGGGACAAGAAGCCAAGCCCGTGGCGCCGGAGGAGGGGGGAGGATGGGGGAAGGGGGGAGTGGGGAGGAGGGGGTGGAGAGGGAGAGGGGGAACGACAGAGAGGGGTAGGAAGGTGAGGGGAAAAGGGAGAGGGAGAGGAAGAGAGGGAGAGGGAGAGGGAAAGGGAGGAGAGGGAGAGGGAAGAGAGGGGAAGAGGGTGAGGGAGAGGGGAGGAGGGAGAGGGAGAGGGGAGGAGAGGGAGGGAGAGGGGGAGGGAGAGGGGGGATGGGAAGAGGATGACTGGAGAGGAGAAGAGGGAGAGGGGAAGAGGACGACAGAGTGGGATAGGAGGGAGAGGGGAAGAGGGAGAGGAGAGAGGGAAGAGAGAGAGGGGAAGAGGAGAGGGAGAGGGGAAGAGGGAGAGGAAAGGGAAGAGGGAGAAGGGAAGTAGGGAGAGGGAGAGAGAGAGGGAGAGGGGAGAGGGAGAGGGGTGTAGGACGCACAGAGAGGATTAGGAAAGAGAGGGAGAGGAGAGGGAGAGGGGAGGAGGGGGAGGGATAGGAAAGAGAGGGAGAGGGGAGGAAGGAGAGGGATAGGAAAGAGAGGGAGAGGGAGAGAGAGGGGGAGGGATGGAGAAGGATTAAGCAAGAGGAGACCAAGAAACGAAAGGGGAAAAAGGGATAAACAACCGATAACAGGACATAAGAGCAAGCGATCACAAGATAACGATAGTGATATCAACGACGATCGCACCTTATCTCTCGCCTAATTACGTAATCAAATATCAATTACTGAATTTCATCTCATTAACGTAACTATAACACCATCATCGGTAATTAGTGAGTCATGACAAACAGCTGCAATTATGAAATGACTTTAGTACTGATTTAGTACTTTTTCTTCTTCTTCTTCGTCTTATTATTATTATCATTATTCTCCTTCTTCTTCTTCTCCTTCTTCTTCTTTTTCTTCTTCTTCTTCGTCTTATTATTATTATCATCATTCTCCTTCTTCTTCTTCTTCTCCTTCTTCTTCTTTTTCTTCTTCTTCTTCGTCTTATTATTATTATCATTATTCTCCTTCTTCTTCTTCTTCTCCTTTTTCTTTTTCTTCTTCTTCTTCGTCTTATTATTATTATTATTCTCAACTGTTGTGATTGTAGTTTACGTAAAGATAATGTCTTAATTGATGATAATATGTGATGCTAGTGGTAGCAATAATGGTGATAATGATGTGAAAATATAACCAAATAGTAAATGGCAAAATCATGAACAAAACCAATTATAATGATAATAATAATATTACGAATAACAGTGTGGATGATGATGATGATAACAACACCAACAACAATGATAATAATGATAATAATGATAATAATAATGATAATAATAATGATAATAGTAGTAGTAGTAGTAGTAGTAGTAGTAGTAGTAGTAGTAGTAGTAGTAGTAGTAGTAGTAGTAGTAGTAGTAGTAGTAGTAGTAGTAGTAGTAATAATAATAATAATAATAATAATAATAAAAATGATAATAATAACAATAATAATAACAATAATAACAATAATAACAGTAATAATAACAATAATAACAACAACATCAATAATAACGATAATATTAATAATAATTATTATTATTATGAAAAAATTAATAGTTCAATAACTGCAAGATAAAGAACTTTAAAATGATGTGAAGTGATCAGACAAGAAATCACCGGGCGCTACCAGTGATGTACACAATAGAAAACAGATAAGGGAGATTACGAAAGAAAGGGGGAAAGTAGAGAGAGAAAAAAAGGTGATTGTATTAAGAGGGGAAGAGGGAGGGAATGAAAGGTAGAAGGGGAGGAGGCAGGGGATAGAGGGGAGAGGGAGAAGGGAGAGAGAGAATGGGGAGGAGAGGGAGAGAGGGAGAGGTAGATGAAGGAGTAGGGAGAGGGGGGATAAAGGAATAGGGAAGGGAGAGGGAAAGAGAGGGAGAGGGGGAGGGAGAGGGAAGGGAG
>NC_091584.1:3897369-3904869 GCF_042767895.1 Penaeus vannamei | reverse complement strand
ACCATAAATATATACGAATCAATTATAAACAACCAATAGATGTATCATATATATATATATAAATAAATATATATATATATATATATATATATATATATATATATATATATATATATATATATATATATATATATATATATAATAAACCAAAGATGGATACGAATCAAGCTTTATAAACAACCGTAGACGTATAAGAATCAATTATAAACAACCATAGATGGATACGAATCAATTATAAACAACCCTAGACGTATACGAATCCATTATAAACAACCGTAGATGTATACAAATCAATTATAAACAACCATAGACGTATACGAATCAAGCTTTGCGAATCAAGCTTTATAAACAACCGTAGATGTATACGAATAAAGTTTTCTAAACAACCATATTATATGTAATATATAATTCAATGGAAGTATACGAATCAAGCTTTATAAACAACCAATAGACGTATACAAATCAAGCTTTATAATCAACCGTAGATGGATACGAATCAATTATAAACAACCGTAGATGTATAAGAATCAAGCTTTATAAACAACCATAAATATATACGAATCAGTTATAAACAACGCTAGACGTATACGAATCATAAACAACCACAGATATATACGAATCAGTTATAAACAACCGTAGATGTATACGAATCAAGCTTTATAAACAACATAAACAATAAACTTTATAAACAATGTATCCGAATCAAGCTTTTTATTCTCCGAAATATTTTGTCTTTCCGCCTCCCTCGCTTTCTTAATAAACTTTTAATAATAATAACTTTAATAATAATTTTTAATAAGCTTTATAAACAACCAATAGACGTATACGAATCAAGCTTTATAAACAACCGTAGATGAGGACGAATCAATTATAAACAACCGTAGACGTATACGAATCAATTATAAACAACCATAGATGTAGACGAATCAAGCTTTCTAATCAACCATAGATGGATACGAATCAATTATAAACAACCATAGATGTAGACGAATCAAGCTTTCTAATCAACCATAGATGGATACGAATCAAGCTAAATAAACAACCATAGACGTACAAGAATCAAGTTTTATAAACAACCAATAGACATATACGAATCAATTATAAACAACCATAGATGTATAAAAATCAAGTTTTCTAAACAACCGTAGATGTATACGAATAAAGTTTTCTAAACAACCAATAGACGTATACGAATCAAGCTTTATAAACAACCATAGATATATACGAATCAATAATAGACAACCAATAGACGTATCCGAATCAAGTTTTATATTTTACGACAACTTGTCTCTCCGCCTCCCTCGCTTTCTTAATAAACTTTTAATAATAATAACTTTAATAATAATTTTTAATAAGCTTTATAAACAACCCTAGACGTATCCGAATCAAGCTTTATAATCAACCATAAATGTATCCGAATCAAGCTTTATAATCAACCATAGACGTATACAAATTAATTATAAACAACCGTAGATGTATACGAATCAATTATAAACAACCCTAGACGTATCCGAATCAAGCTTTGCGAATCAAGCTTTATAAGCAACCGTAGATGTATACGAATAAAGTTTTCTAAACAACCATAGATATATACGAATCAATTATAAACAACCATAGACGTATACGAATCAAGCTTTCTAAACAACCATATTATATATAATATATAATATATAATTCAATGGAAGTATACGAATCAAGCTTTATAAACAACCCTAGACGTATACAAATCAAGCTTTTTATTCGACTAAATATTTTGTCTCTCCGGCTCCCTCGGCCGCTCGACCCGCCGCCGCGCCGCCGCCGGATCTCCCGCTTCTAGCCGACGGACCGCGAGAGACAGACAGACAGACAGACAGACAGGTAAACCGGAATCAGAATCCGCCGTAGAACGAGCCGATTTACGCTAATCCGGCAAGTAATCGCATCATTCCCGCGCGTGGGATTAATTATGCGGATTCAAGGGAATGCGCGTGAGGATATGGATACGGTATGAGCGGATTAGGGAGAGTGAATGCAGCTGCACGGCGAGGAATCTGTTTTCTGGGTTTTATTATTCTTTATTATATTTTATATTTATCATTTTTATTATTTATTTATTATATTTTATGTTTATTATTTTATTTATTTATTTATTTTATTTTATTTTATTATTTTATTTATTTATTTATTATATTTATTATTTTATTATTATTATTGTTTATGGGTTTTATTATTCTGTTGTTGTTGTTATTTGTTTTTGTTTATACAATTTGGCGGAACGAGAAGAAAATAGTGATTCTGAATAGGACATGAATTAAGCGCGTTTTAGAGTTCTTGTCGGTTCTTTTCCACTTGGAATTAGGTTTCTTGGAGGGATTCCGTTTCCTCGGCTATAGATTGACGTTAAATAAGATAAATCAGAAGGCAATGGGGTTTCTTGGAGGGATTCCGTCTCCTCGGCTACAGGTTGACGTTAAATAAAAGAAAATAAGAAGGCAATGGGGTTTCTTGGAGGGATTCCGTTTCCTCGGATATAGATTGACGTTAAATAAAAGAAAATAAAAAGGCAATGGAAAGAAAGTGATTTACGAAAATGAGGGAAAAGTGAAGAGACTTCAACCGACACTTTGCCGTTGGTGTTCCAAGTCTGATGTTGCCAACAGCAGCTTTCTTGAGCCTCGTCGTCTTAGTGTTTTGTCGATTTCCGTAGAAATATTCCGAAGTTGATTCGTAAAGCGATGCAACACGTAGCGCACGTACAAGCATCATGCTTATCACAGGATATACCGAGTAAAGAATGTCTAATAATGGTGAAAATTGTCGCAGAGTCCGTTTAGCGCGAGAGAGTAATTTCCAGAGAACCGATATGCAACGGAAGTGGGAGTCGCGGACATGTTCGAAATCACTGGGCGCCGCTGCCTCGGACGTGGCACCCAATCTTGCAACGGAACAAGAGCGAAGACGTAACCCCCCCCTCTCTCTCTCAAAAAAAGAAGCCCTAAACGTCAAAAAATAACAATTAACATCATGCAAACCATTCCCGTGAACGGACTCGCGAGGGTCCAAGAATTCCCGGCACAAACACTGCCACACAACACGGGGGGCTTCCGGCAACGGCCATGATTGCCCTTTTAAACCCGATTCTTTGCCTTCCTCGGCGGCCCCGGTGCAACTACTCCTGGAAGCATTTATTTATTCGAGCCGGCAGTCCGTGTGGTGAAATCCAATGTGTCTGGTTGCTAAGTGAACGTAATGAAGGTTAATGGAGGGAAGGCGGTTGCCCGGCGCTTCGCCACTTACCTATACGACGATGACAACAGGGAGATGGAACACGCTGCAAGTCTTCAGTGAAATGGCGGCGGCGGTGCAGGCCTTGGACCGCGTCGCTGCTCCCCGGAGGCACACGGATCTCAGTCACAACATTCGGGTATTTAATGGCGTTGGAAAGCTAAACGCCTTGTTCGGACAGGCTGCTCTTGCCTTCCGGTGGATATGGGATAAATTAAGCTGTAATTTTTCTGCACAGATTAGCCTGATGGAGGTTCCCACCCTATCTCCAAGCCCGCGTGGCCTCTGCCCAATCAGCGTCCAGCGCGTCGAGCAGCGGCCAATGGGAGCCGAGCCTGCCCGTTGGCCCCGCCCACCGCGACAGTTCTTTGATTTTCTTCGGGTTCCATATTTCAGAATCACTCAAGAGGAAAGAATCGTGGCGGTCGCAAGTTGTTGTTCGGCGGCATCTTGGGGAGTTTTATTGTATTTTGTTGTTTTTTAACCGCAAGACCTCAAACACTGATATATATATATAATTAGAGTTCTTGTCAATAAAAGGAAGACGTATGGCTAACATTCCAGTTGCCTTTTTGAATATGATTTTTCTTTTCTTTTTATTTATTTTTTTTTCTTTAGAGAGTGGAGATTTCAGAAAAGAAATATAACCTTCTTGGAGAGGTCGATGGTTGTGAAAGTGAGTGTCTGTTAAAGAGTGAAAGTTAACGTGCTTCCGTACATTTTCCGCTCCAGTATTAGACTATTACATCCTGCCACGCATTTCCTTGGCTGCATCTCCCTTCATTTCTCTCCTTGTTCGTCACATTTTCGAAAAAAGGGAATACCGAGAACACACACTTAAAATGAATTACACTTTCTCCCTTTTTCACTCTTTTTTTATGCCTCTCACTCACACACTTAAAATGAATTACACTTTCTCCCTTTTTTCACTCTTTTTTTATGCCTCTCACTCTCATTACAAATAGGACAATAGCTTAGTTATGTGGATGTTTTCCTGCTTGTGGACTTACATTCGCATCTCACAAGTGTTGTAAGGAGAGAATGGGGAAGTCCATCCATCCATCATCACCTTTCGCAATCGCATCCACGTGTCCGTATCCACGCCTACGCTTCCGGCTGTCTTTGGTTTCTCTTCTTCCTTCTTTTCTTCCCCCCCGCTCTCGCTTCTCGCCTCTCCTTGCCTCCCCCTTGCTCTGTGTCTTCTTGCCTTTCCTTATCTTTTCATCTTTTTCTCTGTACTACTTCTTTCTCTCTCTTTTCTTTTTTTCTCTCTTCTCTCTCATTCTCTCTCTCTGTGTGTCATTCTCTCTCTCTCTCTCTCTCTCTCTCTCTCTCTCTCTCTCTCTCTCTCTCTCTCTCTCTCTCTCACACACACACACACACACACACACACACACACACACACACACACACACACGTGTTCCCTCCCTCCATTCTTCCTTTCTTTTTTTCCTTCTCTTTCTCTCTATTGTTCTCTAACACCCCTCTCTCTCACCCTCTTATCTCTCCCTCTCCTTGCCTCCTCCTCTTTATCTCCCCTCCTTTTCCTTACTCCCCCATCCAATCTCTCTCTCTCTTTCTCCTTCTTTCCCTCCATTCCTCTCTCGCTCCCACTTCTGTCTCTCTCTCTCTCAGCCCCCATTCTCTCTTTCTCCTTCCCTTCGTCCATTTCTTTCTCATCCCCCATTCTCTCTCTCTCTCTCTCTATTTGTCTGTCTCTCACTCTCTATATCTCTCCCCTCTCTTACACACTCCTTCTCCCTCCCTCCCTCCCTTCCCTCTCTCTCACTCTCTCTCAATCTCTCTCTCTGTCTCTCTCTCTCTCTCTCTCTCTCTCTCTCTCTCTCTCTCTCTCTCTCTCTCTCTCTCTCTCTCTCTCTCTCTCTCTCTCTCTCCTCTCTCTCTCTCTTTCTCTCAATCTCTTCCTCTCTCTCACACCCTTCCTCTGCCTCAACCCCCCCCTCTCTCTCACACACACACTCTCTCTCTCTTTCATACTTTTACTCTCTCATTCTCTCACCTCTCCTTCCGCTTGCCCTTTCCCCTCTCTGTCCCTCTCTCCTCTCTCGCTCCCACCTTTGTCTGTGATCACGAATACCATTTTTTTCCAATAATACCTGCAGTTTTATCAGAGAGTAGTACTACCATAGGCTGACAGCATTTAAATTATAATTAGTATACAATTATTGTTGAATTAAGCTTTACGTCTACGGTATAAAATGCTTGTATTAAGTCTCTCGTTTGGGAATTCACGCAATACACACTGCATCATATTGCGAGAGTACACAATCACTTATTAAAGACCACTTGATTTAAGAGTTCTCTTTATGTTTATCTATCTATTTATCTCCCTTCTCCTGTCCACCCTCTCTCTCTCTCTCTCTCTCACTCCCATCTCTCTCTTTTCCCCCACGCTTCTCTCTCTTTCTCTCTCCTTCCCTCTCCTTCCCTCTCTCACCGTCCCTTCTTCCTCTCTCACTCTCCCCTCTTCCTCTCTCTCACCCTCTTAGCTTTCGCTCTCCTTGCCTCCTGTCTATCTGTCCCTCCCTTCCTTAGTTCTTCTTCTTCTTGCCTCCTCCTTTCTATCTCTCCCTCTCTCCCTCTCCTTCCCTCCCTCCCACCCCCTCTCTCCCTCTCCTTCCCTCCCTCCCACCCCCTCTCTCCCTCTCCTTCCCTCCCTCCCACCCCCTCTCTCCCTCTCCTTCCCTCCCTCCATTCCTCTCTCACGCCCACATCTGCCTCTCAAAAGTGGTGGTTTGTAAAGTAACAAAAGCTAAGGCGTGATTCAGATAGAAGAAAATGTATTGTATCTTATATAACCATGTTATGCTGTTTATAATTGTTTTCATGATTTCATATCCTGCTGTCATGTTTTAATTGCTGTCTGGGGGGAGCATTTTTCATTATGAAAACAATAATGATTATGATAATACAAATAAGAGAAATAATATTGATATAATGATTATTACGATGATGATGGCGATGATAGTAGTAGTAAAAGCTACTACTACTGCCACTATTACTACTACTATTACAGAAATGATAATGATGTCAAGAATGATAATAATTATATGATGATAATTATGATAATAACAATAATGATGATAGTATTAGTAATAATGATAATTATAATACTACTACTAATGAAAATTATGATAATGATGTTCATGATGATGAACATGATTGTAATAATAACAACAATGATCATAATTACAAAAATAATAATAATGATGATAACAATAGTAATAATGATAATCATAATCATGATGATATGATAATGGTAATATCAATAACGATATTAGTAATAATAAAGGTGATAATATTAATAATGATTATAATGATACCGATACAACAGCAATAATAATAGTAAAGATACAATTAGCAATGATGAGGATGATGGAAATGATGATAATGATAATGATCATAAAAATAATGCTAAAATCAATAATGACAATGGTAACAATAATAATAATGATAATAATAATAATAATAATAATAATAATAATAATAATAATAATAATAATAATAATAATAATAATAATAATAATAATAATAATAATAATAATAATAATAATGATAATAATAATAATGATAATGGTTATAATGATGATAATGACAATAAATCTTTATTCTCATTTGTTTCATTATCAATATTATTATTGCTATCAAAATTGTTATTACTCTTATGATTATCATTATTATTCACATCATATTTTTATTATTCTTATCAACATTTTATTATGATTTTTATGATAACTGTGATTTATATCATTATCATTATTATTACCATTATTATCAGTATCATCGATATTATCATTATTTTCAATATCAATATTATAGATATTATCATTATCATTGCTATCATTATAATTATTATCATTATTAAAATTATTATCATTACCATTATTATTATCATTGTTATTATCAATATCATTATTAATGTTATTATCAATATCATTATTATTATTATTGTTATTATTATCATTATTAAAGTTATTATTATCACTTTTATTATTACTATTATTGTTATTACCCTTATCATTATCTTTATCATTATTGTCATCATCATCATTATTATAACTACTATTATTACTGTTATTATTATTATCATTGTTATTATCATTGTTATTATTATCATTATTATTATTATTATTATTATTATTATTATTATTATTATTATTATTATTATTATCATTATTATTACTGTTATTATTATTATTATTATTATTATTA
>NC_091584.1:3879869-3884869 GCF_042767895.1 Penaeus vannamei | reverse complement strand
CACTAAAGTAAACACATAACAGAGTTAGACGTTGGACTAATCGTTAACCTATGACAGTGAGAGCGTGAGATCGTGATGAATTCGATCCACAATGCTCACCATAAGAGCATAAGCACGTGTCTTTGGGAGCGGTTTTCAAGGCGCAAAAAGGGTAGAAATTCGTTGGTTTGTTTACTGAGCAAAGTCATCATCATCATTAGGGGCTAACGCCGACGGGGTCGCATAGCCGCATCCACCCTTTGTTTACACCGGATTGTGCAGTTAACAGGTCCTGTGCCAGTCTCACGGTGCAGCCGTTGGTTAGACACATGGTCCCGCCAACAGTACCCCATGATCCGGCGCAAGGACCTATTACAGAAGGCATCAAAACGAGACTCCAAGACACAAGATAATGTCCAGGTTTCACTACCGTAGAGCAGAACTGGCATTATCAGGGTGAGGAAGTCGGTGAGGACTTTATCAAATCTCTGATTCCATAATTAATTGTTCTTTGTAAGGTGCCACCACTCTAATGAGCTCAAAATCGGATGTACCTTACTGGCATACTACTAAATAATCTAATCTCTGCTTACTATTATTACTACGTTACTTATTACACTATTGAATCTGACTGACCTGGGACACTCCACACAACAGGAGATACACAAGACAGTCGATAAAATAAAAAACTTTGAAAACTAAAAAAAAAGAACCTAAATACCCTAGGGACACTCCACATAACAGATGATACACAAGAATCACAGCCGGTTCCTTCCCTTAATCTAATCTTTGCAATTTCTAACCGAACTGAGGAGACTTCACCCGGCTCTCCGAATCATCCAATCTAAACAGAAATACAACTTAACTTTTTTCACATTCTTATGCCTCTAAGCGCCCAGAATCCACATGTGAAGTCGTCTAGGTCCTTCATTTAACTCCTCGACCAGCATGACCTCTCATGTTTTTGCAACACTATAATCTAAATAAGTTTATTATATTAGAAAAGACGGACGGGAACTTCTAAATCCACTCATACTTCAGTTCTCACTTTTCTGAAATACTTGTTTTGCTTATCGAGTTAACGGCCATCATATAAAGACAAAAAAAGAAAAAAGAAAAAAAAAATGTGTGTGATTTATCATACTGATAATACTTACAACGGGACATTCGTAAGCCAAAGTACTTACGCGAACTCTTCATTTCCTCTCCTCTATTGCAGAATGAAATAATAATAATAATAACAATAATAATAATAGTAATAGTAATAGCAATAGTAATAATAATAATAATAGTAATAATAATAATAATAATAGTAATAGTAATAGTAATAGTAATAGTAATAGTAATAATAATAATAATAATAATAATAATAATAATAATAATAATAATAAAGCAGGGTACGCACTACCAGCACTTCTGTCGGTAAGTACAACATGGATGGCGTGTACCTTATACTGATGTACTAGTACTACAATGATCGCCTGTACACCATTTCCATAACTGATTAACGATCTCATAATATATTTCCATAAATAACATGTGATTTTATATTGTTTGACTCATTCCCGTCAGTATTACTTACAATGTGGCAGCAACGTCAGGAGAGAATGAGAATCAGCAAAATTGCAGAAAAACTGTATTATCAGATTTGCCATTTATTCACACACACACACACATACACACACACACACACACACACACACACACACACACACGCACACACACACGCACACACACACACACACAGAACTATTTAATCATTCAGTACTTAGCGCAGGATTCATTATTGCTCTAATTTCTCTTTAAATGATGCAAGTAACAATAGGTTTTTGGTATTCCTTTTATTCGCTTTTTTATTTATTTAACCTATTATTTAATTTATTATTTTAAGGAATAGGCCAATATCATTGCAAAGCAGGCTGTTCTTTTCCGTTCTTTTCACTTACAAAACAATCATGCAGTGTCCACACTGCGAATTACTGACATTTACTCAGAAACAATGCCGTACTGACATTACAATCAACTTAATATTAATATTGCCAGTAATTCAATTTGATCTATCTATTAACAACATTGAATAATGAACAAATAATTTTTTTCTATGTATTTCATTATCCTATTACGGCCTGGATCTTGTTGACACAATAATCTGCGGTCACACTAGTCCATCTGTCCCGGGATATTACAGGGCGGAGAACTTCCCCAGCTGTGAAGGGAAGCAAGATGGAAATCCTTGTCTGTGTAGGTCTTTCGCCCGAGCTAGAGAGGGAAAGACGAAACCAAAACAAAAACTATAGTATTAGCAAGCCTACCACCTGATTGTCTAGACAGGGATTATTTTATTGCACTGTATAAATAAGTAATAAATATCACAACTAATAACGATACCTCACTAAAAGTCTAAAGATTATCATCAGTTATCAAAGTTCATTAGATTAAGGAATGTAAAAACACACACCCATTCCGACATGGAGCTCACTTCATACATTATTTACGGCCTGTTGGACAAAGCGAGAGACACAGGACAATTATGGAATACCATTTAAAAATACGATAGCAAAAAATAGATAATAACAATAATGGATGACATTAATAAGAAAATTTACATAGGGTATAATCGTATGGCTGGCAAGGCTGCGTCACGATTGACAATTACTAATATTTTACTCAATTATTGCTATAACATTTGCTTCTTCCCGTCTTTTCTTTTTGTAAGTCCATAATTATTTTTCTCATACATTACTGATTATACTATTACTGATATATGTCACTGAAAAAAAAACTGCTGGATTTTCTATTTCTGTTGAAATATGGGTATCGGGGGTAACTGGGACGGCTGCCAGATGTATGATAAGTATTATTAATGGGTGGATTGGCTTCTCTAAATTTAGTGTCTTCTTTCTCTCTAATAATACATCCTTATGCGATGTATTATTAGAATCCACGATTATATTCGATGCATAGTTCATCCAGGTTATTGTAGAAACTTTTTTTTCGGGACAATCTGCCGGTTCCTCAGAACTGTGTGAGGCCCGACCCAAAGAATAATCATATACTTGACATGCATAAATAAAGACATAAATGCATATTCATCAGTCTAGACATGCATATCAACCGGGCAAATAGATAGTTAAATGTGTATCTATCAGATATATAGACAGATATGCCTTTATTTCTGCGTCTGTCTTTATGAAAATTAATTGGCTCGGGTCTGGCACAATTTTAACAAACCGGCCAAATGTTTTTCTGCGGCGAACACTGCTTAGTAAGACCTATCTCACTCTCCAGCTGATAGACACTCGGCTGCCAAGACTCGTGTGGCTGTTGCTTTACAAAGAACATCCTATTATTTATAGTTTTCCTATTCATTTCAAGAGAAACCGAGTAACGCCAATTTCCAGATTCCATTTTTGTTAGGGATCCAATTTGCCGATTTATCCTCTGTCTCTATAGTTTTCAAAGGCAATTTCATCGCTTTAAAATTATAAAATCTTTTTTTCTGACTCTCTAACGTGTAAACTAATTAAGTCATCCCAAATGCCGACTGATTATTGTGTGATATCAGTTCGGGGATGATTAAGAATGAAAATGGGTGAATAATTAGCTAGTGATTAATTAACCAAGTAGCGTAAATCTACTATTGTGGGTCTTAAATGTCATATGTACAATTTACTTTTATGTCCTCCTTTTTTAAAACAGATTTATCATCTTGTATTTATTATCATTATTATATTTCAATCTGTCTCTGTCAGTTTATCATTGTTTCATAAAACTATATATATATATATATATATATATATATATATATATATATATATATATATATATATATATATATATAATATTCTGTAGCTTCCCAAAGACCAGAGAATCCAAACCAAGTAATGATATACTAACAACATTCCACACATGAACTATAACAATAAGAAAACAATAACTTACTGATCGAGACGCCATAGAGGAACCACAACATTAAATGTTACCAAAGCATATATTTCTAACATTAATTAAGCAATGAGCCTTTTGTCGGTCAATTAAACAACTTTTCCGTTATTTTATCAGTGATCAGTTACCATTCAGCCAAAAAGGAGACGAGAAAATGTGCTCAACTCTTTGTAAAATTGTTTTTTAAGTGAAGTAATTGTCCCTGACATTGAGACACGCTGGTATGCGGGAAACGATGACTTAATTAACCATGTATTAATTTATTATAATAATAAGGATTTTATTCAGCAAAGTTGTAGTACTAGGATTTTTGTTTTTTTTTGTTGCCAAAGTTGTTGAATATACTGATCATACTGATTAGTGTTATCAGCTTCATAATAACGATAACAATGATGGTAATAATAAGGACGGTAATATAACAAATAATACTATTTATGATAATAACTATGATGAGGGTAGTTATGGCGACAATGATAAAAATGATTATGAAACGGTTATTCTCTCTTGTCCTTCCTCCTACTCTCTCTCTCTCTCTCTCTCTGTTTGCTTCTTTTTCTCAGTCGTTTTCATATAGCGAGGAAAGAACTTAAAAAGGGAGAAAGAGAAGAAAGGAGGAAGAGGAAGAAAATTGAGGTACGCAGAAAAGGGAGAAAGAGATTCAGGGTAGAAGTGAAAGACAAAAAAAAAAAAAAAAAAAAAAAAAAATTGAAAAGAGGAAAATCTTGTCATCTAAACTTTACGGGAAAGGCTCTATAGATCAGTAGCAACTCGAGGAGGTGTCATAGGTTCAGTTTTGATGATTGTTCTACGGAAATATAACCACTAAAATCATTATTTTCCATCCTTTTTTAAAAATTGAATAGACCAATATGATCGACCGTATTCATAAAGCATCCGTAACTTTTGTGACGTCATCAAAATAAATACCATGTCAAAAAAAAAAAAAAAAATTGAATCAGACGCCATGGCATCTCGAGTTGCTACTGATCTAGCCTTTCCCTAAACTTAAACTCCCTCTCTCTCTCTCTCTCTCTCTCTCCCTCTCTCTCTCTCTCTCTCTCTCTCTCTCTCTCTCT
>NC_091584.1:3869869-3874869 GCF_042767895.1 Penaeus vannamei | reverse complement strand
TCTCTCTCTCACACACAAATTCGTAAAAAAACATTTTTCAAATGACTACTCTGAATCACTAAAGAAAACGTTTAACGGAAATCCTTACTGAAATAAAAATTATATATATATATATATATATATATATATATATTACCATATCTTTTATTCCATTTTTGTTTCAATTTCGAATGTTCTTCGGAATTTCGTAACTCTCCACGCGTTGCCAAACACTCCTACCATGATTAATTTATATTTATTAGACAATATTTACGAAATTTCCACTTCTTCATCTTTTCGTTTATTCTATTTCTAATTTACGACTTTATTTCATTTCTCATTTACGATTTTATAAAAAAATATATATATTATTTACGACCTTAGTTTTTTCTTATTTACGACTTTATCCTATTTCGCTGCGTCTTTATTATATTTTCTATTTACGATTTTATTTATTTTTTCTGTTATGACTTTATTCAATGTCTTATTTATGACTAATTATTTTTTTCATTTTCATTTATGATATTATTTTTTTCTTATTTAAGGCTTTAATTTATTTATCTCTTATTTACGATCATATTTAATTTTTCTTATTTACAAATTTATTCTATTTCTTATTTACGTCTTTATTGCATTTCTTATTTATGACCTTATTCTATTTCTTATTTCATTTTTTTCTTAATTACGAATTTTTTTTTTCTTATTTACGACCTTATTTATTTTTCTTATTCACAACTTCATTTTGTTTCTTGTTCACGTCTTTATTTCTTATTTACGACTTTATTAAAATTTTCTTACGTCTTTATTCTGTTTCTCATTTACGACTTTATTTAATTGTTCTTACGTCTTTATTCTTGTTCTTATTTACGACTTTATTTAATTGTTCTTACTTACGTTTTTATTATATTTCCCATTTACGAATTTGTTTCTTATCTACTACTCGACCTTAATCGTTCACGTATCTACTTGTTTGATTTTATCTATATTTTTATTTTCTTCCAGAATTTATCACATGGAATTTGATAAATATCGATAATGATAATATCCCTTAAAATAATGACATAGACTAATATTAATAATTATGATGGTGATGATGGTAATGATAGTCATTAATGCAGTGATGTTTCATTTATTAGTGTTTAGCCAATAGAATGATCTGAGGTTTTAAAATGCTTTTCTATTTTGATTTTATGTTTTTTAATTAATCATTTTTTATATACTTTAATAAATTAATTTCGTTTCTTTTTTATCATTTACTAACTAGATATTTGGTGGACTATTTGGTGGTTTGCAAATTTCTCGTAAATGATGATGATAATTATGGCGATAATGATGATGATAACGATGATTATGATAGTGATGATGATGATGAGGATAATGAAGATGATGATGATAATATCATCTTAATCCTTATCATCATCATTTCCATAATCATTATCAATGAGACAATAATCCTTATAATGATGATAATGATAGTTGTAGAAATATTAATGATGATTATAATAATTATGATGATAATAATAATCATAATAGCAATATAACAAAAGGTCACAATAATAAAACTAGTGTCAATAATAATGGAAGTAATAACGATAATGATCAATCACATCATAATGTCGATGATAACACCTAATGATGTTCATAATAACAGTAACGATGATGATAATAATAACAGTAACGATGATGATAATAATAACAGTAACGATGATGATAATAATGGCGGTTTAACGAGCTCTCCTATAACAACCTCTGCACACAAACGAGGGAGAGAACCTACTAGTATGAAACCTTTTTGCAACCTACGTAAAATGATCTCATTTGTTAGGTTATCCTCACCAACGTTCAACCGCGTGGGAGCGAACGGGAAGACGAGAAATCAGAATTATTGCGGAATTATCCCTGGCTACTTGATGTTGTTAGGTATTTAGGGGTCGGTTACTGGAATTAGTTTTTTCGGGTGGGTTTATTTAATTTTTCAGGGTCGGTTTACTGAAGTTAGGGTCACACTTGGCTCCTCTGTCCTGGGATCCCGAGACAGCCTCGTCGAAGTAAGGTCAGCTGACCAATCAAAAGCTGCAGCAATGACTATATTCTTTGGCTGTAGCTGGCCAGACTTAGGCGAGGCTGATCCCAAGACAGAGAAGACTAATTGTGACCTGGTTTTACTGGAGAGTTTTAAGGTCGGTTTACCAGCTGCAGGTTTTCAGGGTCGGTTCACTAGCTGGAGTTATTCGGGGTCGGTTTATGAGATATACTAGATAAAGACTCCCAGGGTCGGTTTACTAGTTATGGGGTTTCAGGGTAGATTTAAAAGCTAGAGAGCCTGAATATAGGCGTTTGAGCTAGGGATTTTCAAGGCCAGTTTACTAGCTGAAAATTTAGGGTTAGTTTATTAGCTAGAGAATTCCAGGGTCTATTTGCTAGGTAGTGGGTTAGACATTTGAAACAATAGTATCGAGAGAAGACTAATAAATTCACTTGCTAATTAAGCTCAGCTATGGTATATGCAGACACATACAATTTTTTTATGCAGAAATGAACAGAAAAACTTACAATAACGCAAAATGAATAAAAAAAGATTAATAAAAAAAGGAAATTGAACTGTAACTATGAAACAAGACACAGAGAGTCCTATAATGGCTACTTTAGAACACGCAATAAGGATAAATAAATGTCAAGAAATCCCAAGAGAAAAAATAATAAAGGAGACGAGAAGTTGATGGAAGTATAAACTACATCTTAAATCAATCTATAGAATTAGCACAAAAGGACTATAGAATGGAGACATGACTGGGGATTCTGTTGGAAGTATAAAATCATTTTCTGAAAATGAGTCTTAGACCAAGTAGAGAGATAGATGAAGACAAATGACAGTCTGTGGTTTCATTCTATCTAAATTGACCACGGTAATTATGATGATAATGATGATAATAATCATGATAATAACTGAAATAATGATGATAATGATAATGATAACAATACTGATGATGAAAATGATAATAGAAATAATAAAAATAACAGCAAAAAAGTGATCATGATGATTATGATAATAATGATACTACTACTACTGCTAATGATAATGGTAATGAAGATGATAATGAGAATAAAATAATGATAATGAGAATAATGAGAATGATAATAGTAATGAAGATGATAATGAGAATAAAATAATGATAATGAGAATATTGTAGTAATAAAGATAGTAATGATGATGATAATGATAGCAGTCAAGATGGTGGTGATGGTAATGAAGATGATGTTAATGATAATAATTACTCTAATAATAGTGATAGAATAACAATAACTTTGATAATGATGGTGGTAGCAATGATAATAATGAAAATGATAATGATAATTCTAATTATATACTTTCCAAAATCAAAACAAAAACTAAGCCACATTATTTGTAACAGAAGTTATATGCCATTAAAGGACTTATCAAGATAAGGGTGAGGAATACCTACGTTACCACATCCTTTTGAGATGTAACCTTTTGTCTCAATAAACTTGTCAAAGTCAAAAAATTAAATAAATGCTCCCTCGCCTCTCTGCGCATCGCTCTGCGTCTCTGTTTCCAGACATAAACAAACAGACGACACAACAAGGGGACGACGATGGCGGCTGTCACTGCAAAGCCAATCCTCTTTTTGGAAGAAAATCAGTGTAAGTTTTCAGTTTCCTTATTATATTCTTTAGTTTTTGATGAAGCTCGAAGTAATATAAGAAGGAGCCTCGTTTTGTAATAGGATTTTATGATAGGAAAGTGAATATTGATGTGATTATTGATGAATGTTTATTATCGAAATTTGTGAATTAATGTTGGTTTTAAAGGTCATGCTGAGAAATTGGGTATATTGCCGTTTTAGAAAAGATTTCATTTCACAGGAAGAGAGATTAGATATGGGAATAAAAGAGTTTAGTTGGGTTAACTGGGAAATAAGACACAACGATTCAAATTGTCTTAAATCACGGCAAACGGGTAGTGGGTTTCCAACATTCAACCACTTTCTTTTGCAAGTAATTCAGCTTTTTGTTCACATATTGTACGTAGATCATATTGATTTTTCAATTCCCCTTATGCTATTGGCGTTAGTATACGTGTGGCCATTTTCATTAATACACTGATATGGAAATGTAATCAATGTATATTTATTAGCACAACCAAATTTTCAGACATAATCCTACATGTAATTGAAAATGAATAGTACATGGAATCAGTAGATTCACACATTAAGGCATATTCTTCTCAGACATTATTGTCACAGATTGAACTTGAAAAGCTTGTTTGATTTATTCACAAGATGAAAACAGCTGGTAATTCTTCACAATACAAATACTCTCATCACAGTCTATGTCCCTAACTCCATGTCTCAAATTTTAACCATCAATGTAAGTTACTGTGACTGGGCATGCTCTTCGGGGACTGCCAAAGAGATGGTTTGATAGGGGCTCTGCCCCCCAACACTCCCGAGGAAACATTGTCTTCACTTCAGTATGCACGACAAGATTAAGCTGAAACTCAGGAGCACTAAGTGGACTTTGGATGAGAGTAATGCGTTCTGCAATCTTTTACCTTCATTTGCGGTGTTTCCGTTCATGTCTGGAGATTGTTTCATGTACTGACGACTACATTTTTTTTTCTCCTCTTCAAGAATATCATATCTAATTTGCCATAAATTAGTGTGTCCGTATTGTAAAGATTACCCAAACAATTAGAATAAAGATTTATATTAAAATTAGCTCCCCACATATATATAAAAAAAACACAGTTGGTTGGCCTTGGTCACAGCACACTAGGCCAAAATGTTGCTTCATACTGTACTTTTCTGAACTAGTACCAAATCACCATTATCATGACCATCATATGTACAATATATAGACCTCCAAGGAATCAAATTAAGCTCTGTTCTGCTAGAATTTACAGGGTTTCTGTTTGTTAGCAGCTGCTATAAGTGCATAACCACATTTATAATTAGATTGATGTATTTTGTTACTTTTAGGAAATAATTCATATGGAAAAT
>NC_091584.1:3847369-3857369 GCF_042767895.1 Penaeus vannamei | reverse complement strand
GAAGTATGATTTTCAGTTGTCTTGTATTTTTCTATCTCTTTTTGTATAGTTTTAGTCAGCCAACTCACAGAAATGGGGATATTCTTATGGGAGCATAGTTGACTACAGACGGAAAGTTGATTTTAAAACTCAAGTACCTTGTTCTTTGAACATTCTGATATTGTTTCAGTTATTGTAAAACACTATTCACTTAAAGAATGCTTGAATATAAAAATAGGACAGATGCAATATGGGCACATGCAAAATATTTTAAAATGACGAGAAGTTTAACAGCGAAAAGCAAATATTTTAGGCAAAAATTAGTGAAAGGCTGGCATCTTACCCTTTGACCTGAGGAAAAAGGATCTGTGACTGTAGTGCTACAGAATCTTGGCATCTACTGATTGCAAATTTCCTGTTGACTCTCTAGCATTGAAAAGTGGTCAGTGAGTGTGTAAAATTTATATTTGATTTCAGATTTGTGGAAAAAAGGTCACCTCAGGGCGTAGCATGACGTTTGTTGACGGTGTGAACCAGATGTTGGTTGAAGTGCGTGTCACTAAAGAGTCGCTCTTCTCACTCTTCAAGTGCTCAGCTGTGCTAAGCAACCGCTTGGCCATCTTGCACTTGGCGTCTGTTCACGACAAGGATCATGACCTGTCACGGAAGGTTGGTTCAAGCCTGCTCTACATTTTTTATATTTATATATATATATATATATATATATATATATATATATATATATATATATATATATATATATATATATATATATTTGTGTGTGTGTGTGTGTGTGTGTGTGTGTGTGTGTGTGTGTGTGTGTGTGTGTGTGTGTGTGTGTGTGTGTGTGTGTGTGTGTGTGTGTGTGTATGTATGTGTATGCATGTGTGTGTTAGTTATTTTGCAGGTGTGTAAAGGTGTAAATTTTAAGGATCCAAAATGTATCATACAAACTTTTTATTTATTTTTTTTGCATATTCTTGTTTGGAATTTGGTTGAGACAAACTCGACCTATGTGCTTTTATAGTCTATATTTTTTATATAGAAATTACATTTTGTTATAAAATTAAAACTAACATGAAATCATTTTACAGTTTAAACATCACTATATTTACCTTTTGTCTGGATGCAACCTTGAGCAGGAACTTTTGAATTCAGTGAGAATGATGAAATGTATAAAGATGTATGATATGTATTTGATTTATGCTGTTAGTACTGAAGAAGGTTTGATAAAATCATACGGTTCTTTTGTTTTGATCTTAAGAATAAACCCTGATTTATATAAGAATCAAGGACTTTATGCGACAGATTAGTGGATAGGTTGTTCTAGATTACATTATTTTTTAATACAAAATTGGTACAGTAATATTCACCGTATGTGTACGGTGGTTGGTTCTTACAAAATGTTTGTGTGTAATCAGGTTGTAATAAATTTGATATTCTCAAAACTATCTGAAATATAGTTACATGTACATAATTCTACATAAATTGCATAGAGGAGTATGGGACATGTGAACTTTACATTAGATAGTTGATGTGAAATGAAAAGAAAAAGATATATAAATGTCATGTTTGTCTTATATTAAAGTTTATGATGTAAATTTATTAACATGTTTCTCGAGTGCAGTGTTTAGACTGTAATCAGATGTCTTAATTTTGATATTGCATGTTTCAAAACTTTTCCTTTCATTCCTTTTAGCAAATGTTTTTCAATTTCTTTTCATTCTCTCTGAGGCATGTTTATTATTGTTTTTCCTCCTCTTTATACCAGTTGAAGTGGAGCATTTTTAAAGACCGCCTTGTGGAATCGTCAATAACGCTGCAGGAATACCTGGTGGGGTCCAAAATGCTGACCCTGTGTCTTGTTGTTGATTAGCATTCACCTTGCGATATCTATAAACACTTTTGTGAATATTTGTATTACTGCAGCTGGTCTTTTAGTTGAAAGTTATAGCATGTGTAGTTAAGATAGTACAGCTTAGAGTGTTTTTGTTTTTCATTTTAACACTGTTTGTAGGTGTTTCTTGCCATACACATTCTCTCTGACAAGCAGCAAACTTTCCATATCCTTCACCACACAGTGACTGAAAGGAAGACAGAAAGCTAGGCTTAAGATTAACTCAAAATAAGGGGCCAGTAGAAAGTACTGTCTTACCAAAATTAGTAGCTAAATGAAAGTTATATCCTCATATACCCCAATTTCATAAAATGCAAAATAAGCAAAGCATTATGATACTAATTTCCAATTCTCAATTTCCGTATTTATCATTGGTCATATATGTAACTGCTATTATAATGAGTGGCCATTTCTTCTCATAGACAAATGGGAGTAGGTGATATATAGTTTCACTTGGCCTATTATTTTGTTTTTACTACTGACTCATATTAGAATTTCTGCTTAACCTAACCTAGTTTGCATAGTTGGCCCTGTCTGGTGTGTGTTGAGTAATTAGTTGAATTCTTTTGTTTTAGGTACATATATGTTGTTTCCTTTTCTTTTGTTTTAAACTAAGTGATCTGTAGAAATGCTTTAAACACATGAATGACCAGAGAGTTTTCCCTTGTATACATCTCTATACATTTTGCATGTCAGTTTGTACAGTCCACTGTATTAGTTGATATAAACTTCATTAGCTACAATGTTTCTAAATTTATCTAGATGTTATAATAAAGCAGTTATTTTGAGGAAATTAATTGACAGCATAAAAACTAGTATCGTTTTTTCAGCTAATGTGGAGTGTATGTGAAGATCCTTATAACTTGGATACTCCAGTGCTGCTTCAAGAGTACCTTGTGGGAGAGACGTATGCTGCTGTCCATAAGCACATAGACTCTGATGCTGGCCACCTCATCTCCCTCCTGCCAATCACCACTGCTCCCTTCACAACTGACACAGAGTATATTGTAAGTTCTTTGGAAATCTGTCTCTTCCTTTTGATGGATGTGCTAAGAATTAGAACTCACCTCATCATATGATCTTAGTAATATGTTTGGGTATCAACTTTTTTCATCTAGGAATCTCCAGCTGAAGAAAATGTGAGGATTTCCTACTGCTTGCTAGAGAACGCATGCATAATGCTGTTATCTCCACGTGAGCGAGTGGTGAGGTCCATATCAGATACCTGGACCAAACTCTGGGAGCATACCAGCTGCAGGCACCACCAGCGCTTTAGCTTGACCGATGTGGTGGACAAGCTCATGGTTTCTCTTGATACTTATAAAGTAAGTTTTGTCTTTGATATATTTACAGTTATTCAGATGAGGTACTTAGTGTCTGTAGATTATGATTTGAATTACATTGAAAGAAAACAATATAGATAATAGTGTGAATATATGGTCCAAGTTACACTTCTGCTGATGCTTGCCCATTATATGAAATATTTGACAAACTTGCCATGTTCTTTCTCTATATAAAAAGGTAAACATCAAATATGTAATTAATTATTTGATCCTGTTCTACAGCCAGAGGCATTGTCCCAAGGTAGTACTCCCGTGTCGCCAGCAAGTCCCCTTGTTGGAGGTCTGACCATCACCTCCTTAGGTCTGACACTCGCTCACCTTATGTTCGACCCGCTGCCCTTCAACGAGGCAGAAAACACCACTTCTTCTAAACTAGAGCACCTTCTCTCTGTGGTGTGTAAATGTTGATGTTGCATTGTAATGTTTAACCCATTGATGATGGTCTTGTCATGTCAGGGTGAATATTGCCGGTTTTAGATTGAGTCCCAGGATAAGGTCTTGCGTGCCAACCATGAGTCCAGGCATGGAGTGGTATGCATTTCTTTATGCCCATGCTTGCTAGACTTTAACTTTAACTTTAACAGAATTGCCAATGCTGTTGTAGTTGATAAAGAAGGGTCAGATATTTTGATCTGAAGCCTTTTGCTGTATTGATGGTAATTTTGATCACCATTAGTAACCTATCAACCAATCATCAATCATCAGGGACTTCTGAAGTACATCTTCACTTAGATAGATAGATAGATAGATAAAAAAAATGGAGTAAAGACATTCATTCATTCATCTGATGAGCATTACTCTAGTATCTTAAAGATGGGGATTTTAATTTGCCCTTTTCATTATCCTCAGTAGAAAGCAAATAAACTCAGTTTGTTATGTTAGTAAATGCTTTCTCTTAAAGTTGTGACAAATGACCTCTCTTTCTCAGTGTCATCGTGTTGTTTCATTACAACTGAATGACTAATGACTCATATATCATTTCAGAACTTGAGGGAGCTGAGTATGTACTGCTTGAAACATTTTCCTCATGAATCTCCCATGAGGGTCCATGCAGTTGCCAGCAAATATGTTTGTACTCAGCTTCAGGTAATTGAAGTTTAATTGTTTATTAAGGTTATGAATACTAAATAATGATATATATTGTTGACAAGGCCTTTTATTTAATTTAGCCATTGGTCATTCACTCTGCTTGTGTGATATTTGTAAGTAACAAAGGGCATAATGATACTGGAAATTTAATGTGTCAGGTGTACAAATGACTTAAATACTGTATCATGATGAAGCATAATATGGTAATATCTTATTTTCCAATGTTTTTCAGGTGTCACGAAGACTGTGTTCAATCCTTTGTTCATCTCAGACACTTGTACCAACAGAGAA
This sequence comes from Penaeus vannamei, assembly GCF_042767895.1. Taxonomy (NCBI): domain Eukaryota; kingdom Metazoa; phylum Arthropoda; class Malacostraca; order Decapoda; family Penaeidae; genus Penaeus; species Penaeus vannamei. Next base: position 3,852,770 of record NC_091584.1, on the reverse strand, counting down.
GAGTGAAAAAGGTTTTACATTCATGTAAGTCAGATAAATGTTTAAAGAAGTATATGAAAATTAAATTTTTATTTAAAGGCATTGAAAAAAAATGATCATGTAATTAAGTGTAGTAGTTACCTGCCTTTTATAAGAATAATTGTAGATGTGCTTCCAACTATCTCTTTTGAACTTATGAGTATGATGCAAAGAATTCTTTTTTATATATTTCATTCTGATGAGACAGGTATATTTAAGCATTTTTGTCTTGTAGCTGTATCAAAGAACCATTGTAACCTCTGTTCTGTTGCAGAGAGCAATTAGAAGATGCTGTTGCTACACGACTTTTTACCCTTCTGGAGCGCTACCACTCGGCAACGGAGGCTGTGGCTTTCCCACTACCTCAGGGATACAACTCATTTCTGGCTTACCTTGCACACCGATGTTTGCCACACTTGGTTTTCATGCAGTATGTGCAGCGTGGTGTATTGCAGCTGAATGTGGATGTCTTGCGTGAGATCGTTTATGGTAAGTTAAGTTTATGTGAGATTCTGTAAGCTATCTGTAATAATAGTCAACATGACCATGACGAGGCTGATGTTAGATTTTACTTTATTTCTGTTTTCATCAATGCTAAGATGATGATGATGATGATGATGATGATAATGATGATAATGATGATAATGATGATGATGATGATGATGATGATCATCATCATCATCATCATCATCATCATCATCATCATCATCATCATCATCATCATCATCATCATCATCATCATCATCATCATCATCATCATCATCATCATCATCATCATCTCTTTTGTCACAAAGACTCAATGATAGTAGTTTGGAGTTATAATTTAGATCTCCAATTTTAGGGCTATAACACATAGTCTCTCCCTCCCCCTCCAGACCTAGATGACACACCCCAGAATGTGGAGCGCAAATTGGAAATTATATCCTCGGTGCCTCTGGTGAGAAGTCTCCGAGCCCTGCAGTACTGGCAGCACCCAATGTCGCTCATTCTGCGCTCAAGGCTCCATGCTGGGTCCATATTGGCAGGAGAGGGCCCGGGACAACCACGAACCCCTACTCAATCAGCTAGAATTAATGCGCAACACATACAGAACAAAGGTTAGGTTTACGGCATGTTGATTTTGTCATTCCTCCTCTATGTATGGGATCCTGTCTTTCTCCTCTTATTATTTTGTTGTTTTCTTTTGATTTCATTTCATTTCTTGTCTTTTCTTTTGTGCATGATGGGTTCAGCTCATTATTAGAGGTAAGGGGGCCGTCGCGATGAAAATAAAAAAAAATACTCGAACATTTTTAAAAATCTCCTGTAATATAGTTGGCTTTGCCAATCATGTGACATAATATTTTTGCTAAATACATAAAAATAAAGGAGTTATAACCAAATCAAAGTAAACATCTCCAGTGTTTACTTTGTCGCGTCCGTCCAAATATACTTGACAATTTTCTTCTTTTTTTGGGGGGGGATTTTTTTCGATTTATTTTGGCATTCTCTGGTAGCTAGCTGGCAACTCTGTTTACCCATCAGCTGATTGCCAAGATTGGGGCTCTGGGAGACAAAACTCTACCAGAAATCAGAGCGATTTGTTGCCACCTCCAACCTCCATGACACCATCTCGCAGACATACACCCTCATCACACAGTAAGGGGACACAACTAATGGCGGATGTTATTTTTGTATCTACTAAACATAATATGATAAGAAATAATTCTCAATCGCAGCTACAGCAGTTTTCTATACATATGAAATACCTCACGTGGTCAGGTTAGGCACTGCAAAGCCTGTGATGACACGTGCTACGTCTACAATCATATACAGTTGTTACCATTAGTGCTTTGCAAAAGGGGTGGACCAGGTACCAACTACACTTCAGAATACCATGCAAATGCCATAGAATGCAGCAAGATTGATGCAGAGATAAGAATTCTAAAAAATATATATATATATAAAAAATAAAATAAATAAATAAATAAATAAATAAATAAGTAAATATATAAAATAAATAAATAGATAAATAAATAAAAATAATAATAACAATACTACTACTACTACTACTACTACTACTACTACTACTACTACTACTACTACTACTACTACTACTACTACTACTACTACTACTACTACTACTACTACTACTACTAATAATAATAATAATAATAATAGAGGAAAAAGTAACCTGAACTTTGGAGCCCAATATCTTAAAACCTACACCTTTGTCAACTTTTTATTCTATTTCTTCATAACTACTTTGACAGTTCTAATGGGGTTCGGGTCATTTGAAAGCTGAATAAATTTGCATTTTTTTCTATTTGAGGATAATAGAAGATAATAGAAGTCTATATATTATATCTTATGTTCATAAGATTGAGCATTTAGAAAAAAATGAATTCCCACTAAAATAAAAGGAAATTCAATAATCCGTGTAATAGAGATTTTGAGTAATGCTATACAGTATATGTAGTATTTTTTTCAACAAAATGGATAAAGTGCGAATATCAAATTTTGTGATTTTTCAAAAACTCGTGAAAAAAAATAACTTCATTGTTTATTATTCAATTCATTATTATATGTATCACCATATATGTATATATATCATATTTAAAAAATTGCGAAAATCCGATCAAATAAAGAATCGTGAAAATCCGATCATAAATGACAAACTTCGTTCTCGAGAGGGACGGCCCCCTTAAGGAATTACATGGTCATACTACAGAAGTTATATGAACAGGTATAAAGTTTTCAGTTCTGTTGAATCTTCCTGAATGAGAAAAGTTATTTGTAAATGTTAAGATATGCTATAGCTATAAAATAGTAATATATTTATATTAATTTTTTTACAATCCTCAAAATTGCAGGTTTAACAGCATTCCCAACAGCAGATCGCCTGTCACCTTTTGACACGTTTTTGGATCTTCTCACTGCAAAAGGTTGGTGAAGAAATAATTTCTTAAAATAGGAAGATATTTAACCCATTCATGACTGGTGCCTTCTTACTACATCATGGTGAAAAATTCCAGATGCCAGGTGTTGTGTATTTACATTTATGAGACCATTTCCCAGTAGCTGGGGTTAAGATTTGTAAATGTGGCAGTTCACTTATGTGGACCCTGGCCACATTAAACTTTAGTGGAGTTTTTATCTAGTATGAATGGGTCAAGAGTAATTTATTATGTATATGGTGGCATTTGGAAATGATAACAGTAGGGAAGACAACTCTTAATACATTTTTTTTTACAGAAAACGAGTTGTTCATGAAAATGATGCAATTATAAAGAAATAAATGTTTCAACGGTTTTTATTTTGTTACTTATTCCTTTGTCTGGATATGTTTTGTCATTTAAGTCTTAAAATTGTAAGTAATGATTTTTTTTTCTTTTTTCACAGCCAACCTAACTGACTTGGACCTGGGACTGCTCTATGAGGGAACCATAGCTTCTCTGGAATATATCAAACCAGAAATGGAGAATGAACTGGGCACTGTCAGAAACTGAGGGATTGTGTCACCAAACAAGAGAATACAAAAAACAATTGATTGCAGAACTGAAAGACCAGAAGCACGCACGAGCAAAGGAGACTCATTGTATTACCAATTTAATTCTTTTCTGAAATCTGTATACGTGATACATTAGGCATTCTTAATTTTTTTCTTATTAACTGTCCCTCAGTTATAATGCATTTAGGAATTCATTACAGTGCATGAATGAGTTTAATAGAAGAAAAGATAAAGGCTGTCTATTACTTAATGATACATGTCTTATTCTAGTCTTGTAGTTGTAATCAGTATTTCTAATAGTATGTAAGTTCATTAGTGGTACATTATACAGATATAGGTCTTTCTCTAATTATCCAATAATTTAAAATCTTATTGCAATGAACCAGTTGTGCATTTACTTGATGTTACAGTGAAGGTAAAGAAAAGAAGTAAAAATGAAAATTAAAGTTTGATAAGGGAAAGAGTTGTGATAGTTATTATTGTGCTAAAGCTTGTGGTGTTATCAGTCATGAAGAAGAAACAAAATCATGGATGTATTTGTAGCTCTGGATGATATTTTACATTATACAGAAAAAAATTAAGGCAGTTGAAATATTACTTTAATGAACTGGATAGTAAAATAATAGTCAGCAATGAAGGTGCATGAACGATATGTCACCTATAGTAGATAGCAAACTCTGTTGGTCAGTATGTGACTTCTGTTTAGGAGGAAAAGGATTCAAGCTTATCCTTCATCAGTGCCAAATATTCCAAAGAGAATTTACATTCATATTCCTTTTACCTGTGACCTGCTTTTGTGGATGAATGAGAAAAGTAAAGTAAAATAACGAGATGATTAGTTGTAATTCATCTTATTTTTGCCAAAAAGATAGGCTAAGGGAAGAAGTTCTTATTCTTCTTCATATTCCAGCAAAAAGATAAAACACAGGTGTACAGAATATTAGATATTGCAAAGTGATTTTGTGTATGTTTAAATTTATTGTCAATATTCAACTTACACTCCTTGTTTTGTTCTCGTTTTTGCAACTTTATTTGTTATACTTTTTGAGACATAATTGTGGTTTGTGAAATAACAGACATGTTTTGTATATATTTTTATTTCATATTTTATTCTAGAATTACCAGTACATATGATACTGTGCCAAAGTTAAATTTAGTTTTGTTATGTAGTTCAATATTATATTTGATTTATGATTCTGTTGTATTTATTATTGACTATGAATAAAAGTAAGGACCATGACTGGCCTGTGCAAATAAGCTTCATTATCCACCTTGAATGAAGAAATATATAATATGCACAGTGCATATTGTTTTTTTTTTTTATAATATGCACAGAGCATATTATGTTTTTTTTCTTTTCTTTTTTTGATATAATATGCACAGTGCATATTGTTTTTTTTTTCTTTTTTTGATATATGCACAGTGCATATTATGTTTTTTTTTTTATTAATTCGATGATACTCATTGCTTATTCTGTTTATTATCATTCTCTCTCTCTTTCTTTTTTTCTTTCTTTCTCTCTCTCTCTCTCTCTCTCTCTCTCTCTCTCTCTCTCTCTCTCTCTCTCTCTCTCTCTCGCTCTCTCTCTCTCTCTCTCTCTCTCTCTCTCTCTCTCTTCTCTCTCTCTCTCTCTCTCTCTCTCTCTCTCTCTCTCTCTCTCTCTCTCTCTCTCTCTCTCTCTCTCTCTCTCTCTCTCTCTCTCTCTCTCTCTCTCTCTTTTATTTTTGCTAAACTGTCAAGAGTTCACTAACTGCCACAACCCTAAGGAAGAGAAAATGGAGATGTTCAGATTTTTTGAAAATATATGAACTGAGAGCGAAATAAGTACATTTAATAGCCAAATATCTTAAGAATGTTTATTTATCTTACTATAAAGTAATGGAATGGACAAAT
>NC_091584.1:3832369-3837369 GCF_042767895.1 Penaeus vannamei | reverse complement strand
TCAGGAGCGACTCTCTCTTCCCGCCCAACAGCGCTTCCTCTTACAGCTCCTAGATGGCGCATCAGGAGCGAGTCTCTCTTCCCGCCTAACAGCGCTTCCTCTTACAGCTCCTAGATGGCGCATCAGGAGCGACTCTCTCTTCCCGCCCAACAGCGCTTCCTCTTACAGCTCCTAGATGGCGCATCAGGAGCGACTCTCTCTTCCCGCCCAACAGCGCTTCCTCTTACAGCTCCTAGATGGCGCATTAGGAGCGACTCTCTCTTCCCGCCCAACAGCGCTTCCTCTTACAGCTCCTAGATGGCGCATCAGGAGCGACTCTCTCTTCCCGCCCAACAGCGCTTCCTCTTACAGCTCCTAGATGGCGCATCAGGAGCGACTCTCTCTTCCCGCCCAACAGCGCTTCCTCTTACAGCTCCTAGATGGCGCATCAGGAGCGACTCTCTCTTCTCGCACAACAGCGCTTCCTCTTACAGCTCCTAGATGGCGCATCAGGAGCGACTCTCTCTTCCCGCCCAACAGCGCTTCCTCTTACAGCTCCTAGATGGCGCATCAGGAGCGACTCTCTCTTCCCGCCCAACAGCGCTTCCTCTTACAGCTCCTAGATGGCGCATTAGGAGCGACTCTCTCTTCCCGCCCAACAGCGCTTCCTCTTACAGCTCCTAGATGGCGCATCAGGAGCGACTCTCTCTTCTCGCACAACAGCGCTTCCTCTTACAGCTCCTAGATGGCGCATCAGGAGCGACTCTCTCTTCCCGCCCAACAGCGCTTCCTCTTACAGCTCCTAGATGGCGCATCAGGAGCGACTCTCTCTTCCCGCCCAACAGCGCTTCCTCTTACAGCTCCTAGATGGCGCATCAGGAGCGAGTCTCTCTCTTCCCGCCCAACAGCGCTTCCTCTTACAGCTCCTAGATGGCGCATCAGGAGCGACTCTCTCTTCCCGCCCAACAGCGCTTCCTCTTACAGCTCCTAGATGGCGCATCAGGAGCGACTCTCTCTCTTCCCGCCCAACAGCGCTTCCTCTTACAGCTCCTAGATGGCGCATCAGGAGCGACTCTCTCTCTTCCCGCCCGACAGCGCTTCCTCTTACAGCTCCTAGATGGCGCATCAGGAGCGACTCTCTCTCTTCCCGCCCAACAGCACTTCCTCTTACAGCTCCTAGATGGCGCATCAGGAGCGACACTCTCTCTCTTCCCGCCCAACAGCGCTTCCTCTTACAGCTCCTAGATGGCGCATCAGGAGCGAGTCTCTCTCTTCCCGCTCATCAGCGCTTCCTCTTACAGCTCCTAGATGGCGCATCAGGAGCGACTCTCTCTTCCCGCCCAACAGCGCTTCCTCTTACAGCTCCTAGATGGCGCATCAGGAGCGAGTCTCTCTCTTCCCGCCCAACAGCGCTTCCTCTTACAGCTCCTAGATGGCGCATCAGGAGCGACTCTCTCTCTTCCCGCCCAACAGCGCTTCCTCTTACAGCTCCTAGATGGCGCATCAGGAGCGACTCTCTCTCTTCCCGCCCAACAGCGCTTCCTCTTACAGCTCCTAGATGGCGCATCAGGAGCGACTCTCTCTTCCCGCCCAACAGTGCTTCCTCTTACAGCTCCTAGATGGCGCATCAAGAGCGACTCTCTCTTCCCGCCCAACAGCGCTTCCTCTTACAGCTCCTAGATGGCGCATCAAGAGCGACTCTCTCTTCCCGCCCAACAGCGCTTCCTCTTACAGCTCCTAGATGGCGCATCAGGAGCGAGTCTCTCTCTCTTCCCGCCCAACAGCGCTTCCTCTTACAGCTCCTAGATGGCGCATCAGGAGCGAGTCTCTCTCTTCCCGCCCGACAGCGCTTCCTCTTACAGCTCCTAGATGGCGCATCAGGAGCGAGTCTCTCTCTTCCCGCCCGACAGCGCTTCCTCTTACAGCTCCTAGATGGCGCATCAGGAGCGACTCTCTCTTCCCGCCCGACAGCGCTTCCTCTTACAGCTCCTAGATGGCGCATCAGGAGCGACTCTCTCTTCCCGCCCGACAGCGCTTCCTCTTACAGCTCCTAGATGGCGCATCAGGAGCGAGTCTCTCTCTTCCCGCCCAACAGCGCTTCCTCTTACAGCTCCTAGATGGCGCATCAGGAGCGTCTCTCTCTTCCCGCCCAACAGCGCTTCCTCTTACAGCTCCTAGATGGCGCATCAGCAGCGAGTCTCTCTCTTCCCGCCCAACAGCGCTTCCTCTTACAGCTCCTAGATGGCGCATCAGGAGCGAGTCTCTCTCTTCCCGCCCAACAGCGCTTCCTCTTACAGCTCCTAGATGGCGCATCAGGAGCGAGTCTCTCTCTTCCCGCCCGACAGCGCTTCCTCTTACAGCTCCTAGATGGCGCATCAGGAGCGAGTCTCTCTCTTCCCGCCCAACAGCGCTTCCTCTTACAGCTCCTAGATGGCGCATCAGGAGCGACTCTCTCTCTTCCCGCCCAACAGCGCTTCCTCGTACAGCTCCTAGATGGCGCATCAGGAGCGACTCTCTCTTCTCGCCCAACAGCGCTTCCTCTTACAGCTCCTAGATGGCGCATCAGGAGCGACTCTCTCTTTCCGCCCAACAGCGCTTCCTCTTACAGCTCCTAGATGGCGCATCAGGAGCGACTCTCTCTTCCCGCCCGACAGCGCTTCCTCTTACAGCTCCTAGATGGCGCATCAGGAGCGAGTCTCTCTCTTCCCGCCCGACAGCGCTTCCTCTTACAGCTCCTAGATTGCGCATCAGGAGCGACTCTCTCTTCCCGCCCAACAGCGCTTCCTCTTACAGCTCCTAGATGGCGCATCAGGAGCGACTCTCTCTCTTCCCGCCCAACAGCGCTTCCTCTTACAGCTCCTAGATGGCGCATCAGGAGCGACTCTCTCTCTTCCCGCCCAACAGCGCTTCCTCTTACAGCTCCTAGATGGCGCATCAGGAGCGAGTCTCTCTCTTCCCGCCCAACAGCGCTTCCTCTTACAGCTCCTAGATGGCGCATCAGGAGCGAGTCTCTCTCTTCCCGCCCAACAGCGCTTCCTCTTACAGCTCCTAGATGGCGCATCAGGAGCGAGTCTCTCTCTTCCCGCCCGACAGCGCTTCCTCTTACAGCTCCTAGATGGCGCATCAGGAGCGAGTCTCTCTCTTCCCGCCCGACAGCGCTTCCTCTTACAGCTCCTAGATGGCGCATCAGGAGCGAGTCTCTCTCTTCCCGCCCGACAGCGCTTCCTCTTACAGCTCCTAGATGGCGCATCAGGAGCGACTCTCTCTTCCCGCCCAACAGCGCTTCCTCTTACAGCTCCTAGATGGCGCATCAGGAGCGACTCTCTCTTCCCGCCCAACAGCGCTTCCTCTTACAGCTCCTAGATGGCGCATCAGGAGCGAGTCTCTCTCTTCCCGCCCAACAGCGCTTCCTCTTACAGCTCCTAGATGGCGCATCAGGAGTGACTCTCTCTTCCCGCCCAACAGCGCTTCCTCTTACAGCTCCTAGATGGCGCATCAGGAGCGAGTCTCTCTTCCCGCCCAACAGCGCTTCCTCTTACAGCTCCTAGATGGCGCATCAGGAGCGACTCTCTCTTCCCGCCCAACAGCGCTTCCTCTTACAGCTCCTAGATGGCGCGCAAAACGGAGGGCCGAGAAGAGGTTATTTTGTCGGTCCCTTCAGTGGGGTGGGGGTGGGGGGGGGGAGACCTGGAATGTCCCTGACCACGCCCATTGGGTGTGTCTTTCTGAGTTTGACGCCTCTTGGTATATATATATATATATATATATATATATATATATATATATATATATATATGTGTGTGTGTGTGTGTGTGTGTGTGTGTGTGTGTGTGTGTGTGTGTGTGTGTGTGTGTGTGTGTGTGTGTGTGTGTGTGTGTGTGTGTGTGTGTGTGTGTGTGTGTGTGTGTGTGTGTGTATGTGTACGTACGTATATACAATGCATGTTTATTGATATTCAAATGCAATGTCATGTGGATTTTTCACTTCTATTTTCCTTACCACTTTATCGTCATTTCCTCTTTATCTCCGTATATCCATTGATTCAACTTTATCTCTCAATTTATCTTAATCTCTTCATCCAATAAATTTCAGATTCGTAAGCGCTCTCCCAGTCTCTGTCTCTCTCTTTCGCTTTTTATGTGCTTGTCTGTCTAGCTGTCGTCTGCTTGTTTATCTGTGTTTGTTTGTCTGTCTGTCTGCCTGTCTGTCTACTTTGTCTGTCTCTGTCTAACTGTATCTATGTCTTTATGTCTGTCTGTCTGTCTCTGTCTAACTGTATCTATGTCTTTATGTCTGTCTGTCTGTCTCTGTCTAACTGTATCTATGTCTTTATGTCTGTCTGACTGTCTCTGTCTAACTGTATCTATGTCTTTATGTCTGTCTGTCTGTCTCTGTCTAACTGTATCTATGTCTTTATGTCTGTCTGTCTGTCTCTGTCTAACTGTATCTATGTCTTTATGTCTGTCTGTCTGTCTCTGTCTAACTGTATCTATGTCTTTATGTCTGTCTGTCTGTCTCTGTCTAACTGTATCTATGTCTTTATGTCTGTCTGTCTGTCTCTGTCTAACTGTATCTATGTCTGTCTGTCTCCCTCTCCCTCTTTCTCTCTCGAGTTATGAGACAAAGAAAGTACAAACAAATAGATAAATAGACATAAATAGATAGATAAATAGATGGATAGACAGACAAATAGACAGATAGACAGACAAATAGATAGATAAATAGATAGATAGACATACAAATAGATAGATAGATAGATAGATAAACAGACAAATAGATAGATCAATAGATAGAGAGAGCGTAAAAAATGGTTAAGGAGTCTAGAATTGATTGGGTAAAAAAGGAAAATAAATTGAGAAATATAGATGCATTAAGGAAAGGTACTAAGAAAGGGAGGGCGTGGCAGTAACAAAAATGGAAGGAAAGTCACGTGACTATCTATTCTTTTCTTTATCTCTCTGTCTATCTATCTATCTATCCATCTTTCTGTATATATCTCTCTATATATGAATACACACACA
>NC_091584.1:3817369-3827369 GCF_042767895.1 Penaeus vannamei | reverse complement strand
CTAATGAGTGGGTCTGACACAAAGATTGTGACACCAATAGCATCCAGACCAAGTGCTGGGGGATCTCAGCCCAACGTTCACGCAACATGATCTGAAATGATCCGTCCATCTACTGAGCGGGCTGCAGTAATCTGTGAGTTCAGGCTTGGAGTTCAACTTTCTCCGGGCTTGGTAGGCAAGACGAAGTTCATTTACTAGGAAATGGCCTTCAACCTCCCCAGCAAGATTCCCGACGAACTGTTCCTCATCCCTTCTCACTAAGGAACGGTGCAAATCCCGATTGCCATTCAGTTCAGCCGCGCAACATGCATCTGTAGCCTCAATGTCCCCAGCAAGATGAAATTCTGCCTCGTCCTCAGGCGTTCGCCAATGGGTTCCTGCGCTCCATCAAATGTTTCATAGTTAAAGGAATCAAAGACTTACAGGCTCCTTCAGGTTTTCGAGCACTGTGAACCGATCTCAAACTTCAGCGGCGAAACTCTATGCACACTCCTCCATCCTCACCCTATCCAAGTGGCCACAACGTAGGGTTACTACAAATAATTCGGCAAACCCTGCAGTTCTAGAGGATCCTTCAGCGAGTGCTAATAAAAATGTGGTCGATCTCCTTGGCGCAGTTCCCGTGTGGCGATGCGAGTTTGAGCCCTGTTACCAAGAGCCAGAAATTCTCAATCTCTGGGACCTAACAAAGTCCCGGAGAAGGAGGCTGTTTCCGGTACTGAGATCAGCTTCCTACTCATGGGGACCAACAGACATCAACAGACATCTCGATCACAGCCGGATACCGCATTGAAGTCGCCCAGAACAATGCGAATGTCTCACCGGGGGCATTTGCCTACCACAGATGTGAATTTGTCATAAAACACCTCTTCCATTGAGTTTACAAACATCGCTAGGAGTGTACACAGCAATAAAAGACAAAGCCAAACGTATACTTCAGCCTCAATGGTATAATACACCCATCAACCGGAGAAACACCTACCATCGAAGGTTGAAGTCGGCTAGAGATGGTTATGGCTAATCCCAGGAATAGTGACCATCGCCCCGGCCCGACCAGTAATAGATATGCCCACCTGTACTGCCAGGTATTCTCACCTCCAAGAGAGCCTTCACTGCAGCTCCCAACCGATTCAGTTCCTTCTATAACAAGGATAACCGTTCTTCCTTTTAAAGACCGGTTGTTCTCTCTGTCTATCAATCTGTTTACAAATACACTCATATGCCATGCATCTTAAATAGCATAATTATCGAACATAACCTATATTCCATCACAGCAATTTACCATACGGACCATCACTTTGCAATTCAAAGCAAACATTAAATCATAAACGACAGAACAAAAAATCATATATTTATGCATTTCTTTTCCCGACATTGTCTGTGTAATGTTACTTTCTGGCTCCGTTTTCTTTTTCGCTAAATATATGTCCAAGAGCTGGTCTTCACTCTTGCTTAAGGAGGATAGAGTGGGAAAAACAGACGTATACCTTGGAAATCCATTTTCTGTGGAATTTGATAAATTGATAAATTGAGAGAGAGAGGGAGGGAGAGAGAGAGAGAGAGAGAGAGAGAGAGAGAGAGAGAGAGAGAGAGAGAGAGAGAGAGAGGGAGAGAGAGAGAGGGAGAGAGAGAGAGGGAGAGAGAGAGAGGGGAGAGAGAGAGAGGGAGAGAGAGAGAGAGAGAGAGAGAGAGAGAGAGAGAGAGAGAGAGAGAGAGAGAGAGAGAGAGAGAGAGAGAGAGAGATAGAGATAGAGAGAGAGACAGAGATAGAGGTAGAGGGAGAAGGAGAGAGAGAGAGAGAGGGACAGGGACAGGGAGAGGGAGAGAGAGAGTAGATGGACAGATAGAGAGAGAGAGAGGATGGGAGGGGGGAGGGTGAAAGGGATAGAGAGGGAAGGAGAGGGAGGAAGAGAGGCAAAGAAGGAGGAAAGGAGACAGAGAGGGAGGGAGGGAAAGAGAGAGAGAGATAGATAGATAGATAGATAGAGAGAGAGAGAGATAGAAAGATAGATAGATGGATAGATAGATAGAGAGAGAGGTGAAAGAGAGATGAAGCGATTAATAGATAAAGGGAGGAAGAGGGCACGGAAGAGCAAGAAGGGGAAGAGAGAGAGAGAAAGTGAACCTTGGGGCAGTCAGTAAACTTTGACTGTTTAACGTAAAAAATATATATGCATAAAAAATAGCAAGAAAATCGAGGTGGAATATATGAAAGCGTTTAAACATTTATGTGTATCTGTGTGCGTGCGCCTGTGTGTGTGTCTGTATGTGCTTTCATGAAATACATTTGAGATAGAGTAGATAGGTAGAGGGAGAGGGAAATAAATAAATAGCGAGAAAGAGTGAGAGAGAGAGAGAGAGAGAGAGAGAGAGAGAGAGAGAGAGAGAGAGAGAGAGAGAGAGAGAGAGAGAGAGAGAGAGAGAGAGATCGACAGATATATAAACAAACAGATAGATAGACATACAGATATAGACAGAGAGAGAGAGAGAGAGAGAGAGAGAGAGAGAGAGAGAGAGAGAGAGAGAGAGAGAGAGAGAGAGAGAGAGAGACAGACAGACAGACAGAAGAGAGAGAAGAGAGAGAGAGAGAGAAGAAGAGAAGAGAAGAGAAGAGAAGAGAAGAGAAGAGAAGAGAAGAGAAGAGAAGAGAAGAGAAGAGAAGAGAAGAGAAGAGAGAAGAGAGAAGAGAGAAGAGAGAAGAGAGAAGACAGAGAGAGAATAGAGAAGAGAGGAAATTAACTGTATGGGCCCCTGCCATTTGTTTGAACGTATGGTCGGACACAGAGAAGCAATCCTATTAAGCACCATAGCAGAGTATAATATTCTGCTCAATAGCCATTAAACGCCAGAGGAATATTCGACAACTGTTCCTAGCACATAATAACTCCTGCTCAACCGCGAATCACATTAAAGCAGAACGTTAGGTCTGCAACATTTGATTCTTGGCCTCAGTCACGGATTCAGCTGTCTCGGAAATTCCTTAGTTGACAGATGTTATTTTGGTGTGAAAATTTTGATTAATAATTCTGTCGAATATCGTTAAATAAGGAAAAGAAAAGTAAGAACAGAGAAAGTAAAATGAAAATAAAGTAAAAAAGGGAAAAAGAATAAGAACGAGAAAAATAAAAAAATAAATCTTAACAACGATAGAATCTTGGATTCTGTTGACAAATTACCTGAATCGTCTCGATCGTATCAAAAAGGACTTAAACCTATCTAAATGAATTCTATTATCTCGAATACCTGCAAAACCAAACAAAAACACAAAAGAAGAATGAGAATAAAGACACGCAAATAAACCAGAACAAAAGCACAACAGAGTAACAATAGCAACAACAAAAAACGATAAAACAAAAAACATCAGCAATGCGCAAGGAAAGAAAACAAATGTTCCGTCACATGTAAAGCGTTTTGATGAGAAATTTCACGCGTCTCTGCATTTCTTGATTGAGAGGAACACTGATCATATACTGCGCAAATATTCGTATTGATAACACTCATTTACATAAGCTGGATATAGTGCTTTTGAAGAGTCGGACCGCGTTAATGAAAGGAGTCGGATTCTACTTCGCTCTGCCACTGTTTTATTTTTTTTTATATGTATATAAAGAATTCAATTCCACTTAAAACCGTAATAGGGAATCTCGTTTATGAAAATATAGGATGTTATGCGTCTCACAAACGTAGTTAGAGAATTGATTATTAAGATAGGCCTATATATTATTATTATTATTATTATTATTATTATTTTATGAAGATGTATGATTTTATACAACTCAAAAACTGTATAAGGAGAATTGTCAGCCCGATAAAGCATTTGATATGACACAGAAACCTTTTGGGAGAATTGTTTACATACGGCATAGGATCTGATTCGACTCACACATCAAACACAAGGACACGAGATTTAATTCGACGCATAAATATCATCTGGAGAACTGCTCACAAACCATTAAATTCGACTCAAAAAAAAAAAAAAAAACACACACTGAGAAATGGTGCCTTTATCGCAATTTGTACCTTAATCGCCTCAACCATAGATTTATAAATTAGCGAAACAGAGAAGTCATCTTTGCGGAATTCCCTTTTTTAGGAATTCTGCGGCGCAGTCGAGAACCAGCCTTTGATGTTGCGATTCCCATTCCGGCAATTGCAGTCAGTGGGAAGCATTGATCTGCAGAGGTTTCAATTTCGTCTCCCTCGCAATGTGCAAGAATTTAATTTATTCTTATGCAATTAGGTACGTAGAGAAGAAACGGAAAAGAAGAGAGAATTTATTCTTATGCAATTAGGTACGTAGAGAAGAAACGGAAAAGAAGAGAGAATTTATTTTTTATGCAATTAGGTACGTAGAGAAGAAACGGAAAAGAAGAGAAAATTTATTTTTTATGCAATTAGGTACGTAGAGAAGAAACGGAAAAGAAGAGAAAATTTATTTTTTATGCAATTAGGTACGTAGAGAAGAAACGGAAAAGAAGACAAAACTTAACATTTAGGTATATCTATTGTTTTTCTTATCTAAATCATCTTATAGGATCTTATAGGATTATCTAAAGCATCATTCATATTGATAATACAAAAATGTTTTAGTAATCAATACGACTGGAGAACACCATGAATAGATATGTGATGAAACGGAACGATAAAATATGGCGCTTACAAGTTTTCCAATGTACCAGTAATATGCAAATTGAAAACACATCAACGAATAGCAATTGCAGAACTTGTACTTCCGTTTTGACGTTTTTGAAGAGTTGAAAGCGAGCAATTATCTTGTGTTCTTGTGTTAACGGTATCTGATGGTTATGTTTGTGAACGAAAATAGGAATGAGAACGATAATAACAATGGTTAGTGAGGATAACATCAGCTATTCATGCTAACAATCAATTACAACTACTACTATTATTACTACTACTACGATTGCTACTACTACTACTATGAAGAAGAAAAAGATGATGAAGCATAACAGGAAAGAAGAAGACTGAAGGAAGAAAGAGAAGAAGATAAGGAGAAGAAGCTGAAGAAGAAGAGCAAGCAAGAAGATATAAAACAGAAGGAGAAGACGGCAGGACAACAATAAGAAGAAAATTATAATAATAACAATAATAATGATAATGGTAATATGGGTAAAGATAATGATGACAAAAGTAATTATAATAACAATGATATTAATAATAACAATAACAACAACAACAATAATAACAATAATAGTAATAATGATAACCATAATAATGATAATGATAAACAGGTATTATTAATCAATGAGAATAGGAGCACATAATGATAATGATAAAGATAAACAGGTAACAAATTAATGAGAATAGCAGCACACAGGCACTTCACACCCCAGCACTTTTGGCACTTATAAACTTTAAACTTTGATACTTATAAACTTGTCTCGGTGCTAGGTGGTCGAGCTGTAACCTTGAGGAGAACGACAATGGTGATGATGATGATGATAAAGATAAGAATGAAGATATTGAGGATGGGGAGAGATAAATAAATTGATAGATAAGTAGATAGATAGGTAGCTAGGTAGATGTAAATATGTTGTGAGATTGATAGATATGTTGATAGACAGACCGATAGATATATGGATAGATTGATATGAGAGAGATAGATAGAAAGGACAGACAGACCGATAGATAGACAGGTAGATACATAAGCACACACACACACACACACCCACACACACACACACACACACACACACACACACACACACACACACACACACGCACACACACACACACATACATACTGCAGGTCGTTTTTTCATATCCGACACGTGTTTGTGGGGAAAAAAACTTCAAAATGCATGATTTTGATTAAAAAAAAAAAGTTGTTTCTAAACATTTTCGACCTAAAAGTAGATAACACGAACGAAAAAAAATGCAGTTATAAGTGGGCTTAGTGGTTACTCTTTAAGAAAATAGTCGAATGAGTATTAGTTGGTGAGAGGGGAGGGGGGGGGGTGCTTGTGGGGTGAGGCAAGCATTTCGACAGTAGGGAAAGGAGGGGGGGGGGCGCTATCCCCTGCTTGACCCCCTCCCCCTCCACGTCCTTATTTCACCCACCACCGACGAAACATCCCATAAAAAGGACTTAAAACCCATTTTCCAATCCCTTAGCTCCTGATAAACAACCTTGTGTACCACCCAACACGTAAATGCAATGTAAATATCAGAGTAAACAAGCACACGCTCCTCATAATATATGGAAAACAGATACTATTTGCAGTTCTCCAATCGTGCTCTAGTTGTGTTTACCGTAATACACGTCTTTTATTGCTATATATCACAATTACGGAGAGGGTATGGTCGTTTGGGTCATATAACAGAATATGTCTTTGAATTATGATCAGGTCAGAATTCTAAGTGTGATCGAAATTCACTGAAATTGTTCTATGATAATGATAATGATATTGATAAGATGGAGATGATAACGATAATGATAACGTTAACGATCATAACAATAATGATGGTGAAAGTATACAACATACAACATATAACGGTATACAACATACAACATATAACGGTGTACAAAATACAGTATATAACAGTATACAACATACTGTATATGCCTTAGATTTTTAATAATTTTTGTCTGAAAACGACGCTTTGTTTTCTATTTATTTATCTATTAATTATTTTTTACATAGTTTATCGTATTAAGATATATACATAAGGAGCAATTTCCTTATGTATATTTCGGAGTATCAGTTCAATTCTATTCGATTATTTCCGTTTTGTACAATAATTCAAATATATATCAATATATCAAATCAAAATAATGCATTAATATATCAATAATATATCAATAGTACAAAAATATCAATATTTCCGAACTCTTGTTGATAAACTACTCGGGTTGTTTACACTGAAATCAAGACAGAGATGGATGAATTCTTGAAAAAATATAACAACAAAAAAATCGTTTTCAAACTGTCTTTTCACAAGGCTCGTTAGGTCCTTCTCCTTCCCTTTCCTTTTCTTCTCCCTCCCTCTCCTCAGCCCTCCTCTCTCATCTTCCTCTCTCCTCCCTCACTCTCCCTCCCTTCTCCTCGTCCCTCCGCCAATCCCCTGTTGCTTTCTCCCTGCTCCCTCTCCTTCACTTTTCCTCTTTCTATCATCTTCTCTCGCCTCCTACTTCCTTCTCTTTCTCCTCTCTTTCTCTTTCCTTTTTTTTCTCTATGTTCCATCCACCGTCTTTTCTGATCTTCTCCTTCTCCCTTCCCTTCCTCCCCTCTTTCTCCTTCTCTTTACCTCTCCTTCCTACCCCTCACCCTCCTCTCCTCCTCCACTCATGCTCTTTACTCTTCCTCCTCCATCTTTTCCTTCTCTCTCCTCTCGATTCTTTCTCTCCTCCTCCCTCCCTTTCCCTATTCTATCCATACCTCTCTCCTCCTCTCCTCCCTTCCCCTCCTTCCCCTGCTCTTTCCTCCTCCTCCTCCTCCCCTCATCTCCCTATCCAGTGTCTCCTCCTTTACTCTTGCTTTCTCTCTTCCCTCCCCTCCCCAACCCTCTCTCCTCCTCTGCCCTCCTCCTTCCTCCCCTCTCGACCTCCCACACCCTCCCACATCCTCTTAACCTGTCCTTCCACCCTCTCTTCCCCTAACACCCTCT
Source organism: Penaeus vannamei (assembly GCF_042767895.1). Taxonomy (NCBI): domain Eukaryota; kingdom Metazoa; phylum Arthropoda; class Malacostraca; order Decapoda; family Penaeidae; genus Penaeus; species Penaeus vannamei. The sequence continues at coordinate 3,819,743 of NC_091584.1, read as the reverse complement.
CTCCCTCTCCTCCCATTCCCTCCCCCTTCTCATCCCTCCTATCTCCTCCCCCCTCCCTCACCCCCTCCCTCCTCTCCCTCTCCCTCTCCTGCCACCCCCTATCCCGTCCCTCTACCTCCCTCCCACCCCCTCTCCTTCCCCTCCCACCCCCTCCCGTCCCTCTCCCTCCCCTCCCATCCCTTCCCGTCCCTCTACCTCCCCTCCCATCCTCCCGTCCCTCTCCCTCTCCTCCCACCCCCTTCCGTCCCTCTCCCTCTCCTCCCTCCCCCTCCCGTCCCTCTCCCTGTCGCTCTCCCTCCTCCCACCCCCTCCCACCCCTTCCCGTCCCTCTACCTCCCTTCCCACCCCTCCCGTCTCTCTCCCACCCTCCCGTCTCTCTCCCACCCCTCCCTCCCCTCCCATCCCCTCCCTCCCCATCCACCCCCTCCCGTCCCTCTCCATCCCCCACCCCCTCTCCCTCCTCCTCCCACCCTCCCCTCCTCTCCCACCCACCTCTCACCCCCTCACGTCCCTCTCCCACCTCCACCGTCCCACTCCCTCTCCTCCCCCCCTCCCTCCCCTCCATCCTAAACCTCCACTCCCTCCCGTCCCTCTCCTCTTCCACCCCGTCCCCTCCGTCCTCTCCCTCTCCCTCTCCCGTCTCTCCCCCCCTCCCACCCTCCCCATCCATCCCCTCTCCTACCCTCTCCCGTCCCTCTCCCTCACCTCCCACCCCCTCCCACCCCCTCCCCTCCATCCTAAACCCTCCCCATTTTCCAGCCGAAAGACGGTCGTTTACTATATAAAAAAACCACGTCCATCTCACGGCTCACAGACGGACCACAATGGCAAAAGGCCCGAGAGACAGCATGCTAATTTAATAGGAGACACGGGCTTCTTTCGGTCTGTTTGTGGTCTGGGGCTGAAGGGGGGGGGGGGAAGGAGAGGGACGTTTGGGGAAGTTCAAAGAAAAGGGAGGAGGAAGGGGGAAGTTCAAGAGGAGGTTGGAGGAAGAAGTTCAAAGAGGAGAGGGACGTTTGGGGAAGTTCAAAGAGGAAGGAGGAGGGAGGAAAAAGAAGTTTGGTGGAGGATGGAGGAAGGGGGAAGTTTAAAGAGGAGGTTGGAGGGAGGAAAAAGAAGTTTGGGAAGTTCAAAGAAGAGGGAGGAGGAAAGGAAAAAGAAGTTTGGGAAGTTCTAAGTGGAGGGTGGATGAAGGAGGAAGTTTTAAGAGGAAGTTGGAGGAAGGAAAAAGAAGTTTGGGAAGTTTTAAGAGGAGGTTAGAGGAAGGAAAAATAGGTTTGGGAAGTTTTAAGAGAAGGGTGGAGGAATGAGAAAGAAGTTTGGGAAGTTTTAAGAGGAGGTTGGAGGAAGGAAAAAGAAGTTTGGGAAGTTGTAAGAGAAGGGTGGAGGAATGAGAAAGAAGTTTGGGAAATTCAAAGGGGAGGTTGGAGGGAGGAAAAAGAAGTTTGGGAAGTTCTAAGAGAAGCAGCAGGCTATCAATCTATCTGTCTCTCAGTCAATCACTCACTCAATCTCTATCAGTCTCTCTCGATATACTGATCAAAAGGAGAAGTTATGAGAGAGAAGTTATGATGAGAAGTTATGAGAGATAAGTTATGAGAGAGAAGTTATGAGAGAGAAGTTATGAGAGAGAAGTTATGAGAGAGAAGTTATGAGAGAGAAGTTATGAGAGAGAAGTTATGAGAGAGAAGTTATGAGAGAGAAGTTATGAGAGAGAAGTTATGAGAGAGAAGTTATGAGAGAGAAGTTATGAGAGAGAAGTTATGAGAGAGAAGTTATGAGAGAGAAGTTATGAGAGAGAAGTTATGAGAGAGAAGTTATGAGAGAGAAGTTATGAGAGAGAAGTTATGAGAGAGAAGTTATGAGAGAGAAGTTATGAGAGAGAAGTTATGAGAGAGAAGTTATGAGAGATATGTATTTCTTCGTCACACTTTCTCGTATTCCGTTGACTGATTTCAAAATAGCTAAAATATACGTATAGCCGGGTTTAGTCCCTCAAGGCTGATCATAAACAAAAGACTAAAACAGATAAGAATTTGTATAAGAATTAATGTTTAAATGATACTCCTGTTTATTATATTACTTGAATGAATTTCCTGAGGATGTTTATTAACAATGGGCTGAGGCCTAACAATTTTTGGTGACATTATAGCAACACAATTGTGGAAAAGAAACATATATTTTGTAATTAAGCGTAGAAAATGACACATTTTTCAGAGCAAATATCATATTAACACACACACGCCTGGAGTCAATTGTTATTATTATTATTACTATTATTGCTGTTATTATTATTATTATTTTTGTTATTATTACTATTATTATCATTATTATCATTATTATTATTGTTGTTAACCTCTTCCTCCTTCTCCTC
>NC_091584.1:3799869-3812369 GCF_042767895.1 Penaeus vannamei | reverse complement strand
TATGCATTTTTGTGATACTTAATTGTAGGAGTGTGAAAAATATTCCCATTAGTGGAAATATGTATGTATTTGTGTAAGTGAATATACAAATCCTCATTAAATATAGAAACAATGTCACATACCCCCCCCCCCCCAAAAAAAAAAAAAAAAAAAAAAATCCACGTAACTATTACAAACGAACAAACAAAGAAACACGTCACCCCCCCCAAAAAAAAAAGAAAAAAAAATCCACGACACCTCCCCCCCCCCAAAAAAAAAAAATCCACAACACCTCCCCCCCCAAAAAAAAAAAATCCACAACATCCCCCCCCCCAAAAAAAAAAAAAAATCCAAAAAAATTCCAAGCGCTGTTTATAAATAATTAACTTGCGAATCTGCCACAACTCTCGAAGAAATTCATCTCCTGGCATCGATTTTGTCTTGGCGAAGCGAAGGCGAAAACGACGGCGACTGAACGACAATCCTGCTAATGGAATTCGTCAAGAAGAACTGAAGGATTTATCCAGGATGGAAGCGGAGGATAAGGAGGAGGAGGTGGTGGAGGATAAGGAGGAGGAGGAGGTGGAGGATAAGGAGGAGGAGGAAGATTAAGAGCAGGAGAGAGGAAGTGGTGGAGGATAAGGAGGAAGAGGTGGTGGAGGAGGAAGTGGTGGAGGATAAGGAGGAGGAGGTGGTGGAGGAAAAGGAGGAGGAGGTGGTGGAGGAGGAAGATTAAGAGCAGGAGACGGTGGAGGAGGAAGTGGTGGAGGAAGAGGAGGAAGAGGTGGTGGAGGATAAGGAGGAGGAGGTGGTGGAGGAAAAGGAGGAGGAGGTGGTGGAGGATAAGGAGGAGGAGGTGGTGGAGGATAAGGGGGAGGAGGTGGTGGAGGATAAGGAGGAGGAGGTGGTGGAGGATAAGGAGGATGAGGAGGTGGAGGAAAAGGAGGAGGAGGTGGTGGAGGAAGAAGATTAAGAGCAGGAGACGGTGGAGGAGGAAGTGGTGGAGGAAGAGGAGGAAGAGGTGGTGGAGGATAAGGAGGAGGAGGTGGTGGAGGAAAAGGAGGAGATGGTGGAGGAGGAAGAGTAAGAGCAGGAGAGAGGAAGTGGTGGAGGAAGAGGAGGAAGAGGTGGTGGAGGAAGTGGTGGAGGATAAGGAGGAGGAGGTGGTGGAGGAAAAGGAGGAGGAGGTGGTGGAGGAGGAAGATTAAGAACAGGAGACGGTGGAGGAGGAAGTGGTGGAGGAAGAGGAGGAAGAGGTGGTGGAGGATAAGGAGGAGGAGGTGGTGGAGGATAAGGAGGAGGAGGTGGTGGAGGATAAGGAGGAGGAGGTGGAGGATAAAGAGGAGGTGTGGAGGAAAAGGAGGAGGTGGTGGAGGATAAGGGAGGAGGAGGTGGAGGATAAAGAGGAGGTGGTGGAGGATAAGGAGGAGGAGGTGGTGAAGGAGGAAGAGTAAGAGCAGGAGAGAGGAAGTGGTGGAGGAAGAGGAGGAAGAGGTGGTGGAGGAAGTGGTGGAGGATAAGGAGGAGGAGGTGGTGGAGGAAAAGGAGGAGGAGGTGGTGGAGGAGGAAGATTAAGAACAGGAGACGGTGGAGGAGGAAGTGGTGGAGGAAGAGGAGGAAGAGGTGGTGGAGGATAAGGAGGAGGAGGTGGTGGAGGATAAGGAGAGGAGGAGGTGGTGGAGGATAAGGAGGAGGAGGTGGTGGAGGAAAAGGAGGAGGAGGTGGTGGAGGAGGAAGATTAAGAGCAGGAGACGGTGGAGGAGGAAGTGGTGGAGGAGAGGAGGAAGAGGTGGTGGAGGATAAGGAGGAGGAGGTGGTGGAGGATCAGGAGGAGGAGGTGGTGGAGGAGGAAAGATTAAGAGTAGGAGAGAGGAAGTGGTGGAGGAAGAGGAGGAAGAGGTGGTGGAGGAAGTGGTGGAGGATAAGGAGGAGGAGGTGGTGGAGGAAAAGGAGGAGGAGGTGGTGGAGGAGGAAGATTAAGAGCAGGAGACGGTGGAGGAGGAGGTGGTGGAGGAAGAGGAGGAAGAGGTGGTGGAGGATAAGGAGGAGGAGGTGGTGGAGGATAAGGAGGAGGAGGTGGTGGAGGATAAGGAGGAGGAGGTGGTGGATTAAGAGGAGGTGGTGGAGGAAAAAGGAGGAGGTGGTGGAGGATAAGGAGGAGGAGGTGGAGGATAAAGGGAGGTGGTGGAGGATAAGGAGGAGGAGGTGGTGGAGGATAAGGAGGAGGACGTGGTGGAGGAAAAGGAGAGGAGGTGGTGGAGGAAAAGGAGGAGGAGGTGGTGGAGGAAAAGGATAAGGAGGTGGTGGAGGAAAAGGATGAGGAGGTGGTGGAGGAAAAGGAGGAGGAGGTGGTGGAGGAAAAGGAGGAGGAGGTGGTGGAAGATAAGGAGGAGGAGGTGGTGGAGGATAAGGAGGAGGAGGTGGTGGAGGGATAAGGAGGAGGAGGTGGTGGAGGAAAAGGAGGAGGAGGTGGTGGAGGAGGAAGATTAAGAGCCAGGAGACGGTGGAGGAGGAAGTGGTGGAGGAAGAGGTGGTGGTGGATAAGGAGGAGGAGGTGGGGGAGGAAAAGGAGGAGGAAGTGGTGGAGGAAAAGGAGGAGGAGGTGGTGGAGGAGGAAGATTAAGAGCAGGAGACGGTGGAGGAGGAAGTGGTGGAGGAAGAGAAGGAAGAGATGGTGGAGGATAAAGAGGAGGTGGTGGTGGAGGATAAGGAGGAGGAGGTGGAGGATAAGGAGGAGGAGGAAAGAAAAGGAGGTGGTGGAGGATAAGGAGGAGGAGGAAGAAAAGGAGGTGGTGGAGGATAAGGAGGAGGAGGAAGAGAAGGAGGTGGTGGAGGATAAGGAGGAAGAGGAAGAAAAGGAGGTGGGAAAGGTGGAGACGCTGGTAGTGGTAGAGGTTGAAGTGGAAGAAAAGGAGGTGGAGGAGACGAAGAGGTGAAGGGAAAAGAAAGAGGATAAGGAAGAGGAGGCAGAGGAGGAAGAAGAGGAAGAGGAGGAGGTGAAGAATGACAAGGAGAAGGAAGAGGCGGTGATGGAACTGGAGGAAAAAGAGGAAGAAAAGGCTACAAGGCGGACATTTTTCTGGCTTCCTGTGGCGCGTCGATCGCTTGTATTGTGGTGGGACTGGTATGACTTGAATTTGTGGATGCACACATATATGTATATGTACACACACACACACACACACACACACACACACATATATATATATATAAATGTATATGTCAAAGTCTTTTATTTGACGTTGTAATTAAAATCCGTTTTCCTTGCGCTTCCAGATTTTCACAGGACCGTTGGGGTGCGTTGCCAAATCACCAAAATATTACAACTTTATTTTGAATATAGTGCAATTCAGGGTTTTGTAATTTGTAGATAGGTTATTAGGTTTATGTATTTTGGCATAAAACATAATTATATAGGAAGGCGGATAAAGTTTGAGAATGAGGTCTCCAACCCTGTAAAGCTGCTGCCACACTAGCACCTTTTCCGTTAATTTTTTGACAATTTTCTGAAATTTTGTCCATTTTTGAGCGAATTGTCGATTTTCCAGTCAGACGATAATGATCGTTTCCGTCTGAAAACCTTTCCGTTAACTTTTTCAGCCAAGTATAATCAAATCAAGAGCTACATTCGAGAATGTTTGTATTTATGTTAAATAAAATTGTGAAAAAAAAGACGGAAAAAGTGCCTTATCCGTCGGTTCGCTTCAGAACGCCGTTGACTCTCGTCCAGACAGGAGCAAATATTTTACTGGAGATGATTTTAGGGGGAAATATAAATATTGGGAGTGATTCTAATATCTTATTTGGTGAGGGAATCTCTATTGTGTGTAATGAAATAATCAGAATGCCGCTGACTCCCGCTGAGACAGGTCCAGCGGGATTTGGAGTGAGGACAGCTGTTACCAAGGCCACTCCCGCCGCCCATTTCCCGTGAATGGTGCTCGAAAATTACTATGGTGCTCGAAAATTACTAGGCACTCGTTGGAGATGACAGTTGCCCCAAGTTGTGAGGTACACAGTGAACTGATTGTTATGAGGTGGGTTAGCATATTACTTTGGATTTTGTACTATGTATTGTATCACACTGATAAGCTTGCCCCCAATCCAGACCATCATTTCCAAGCAAGGTCTCATATTTTAATTATTTCATGTTGTTCCTGAGGGGATGTCATTTTATGGTGTATATTTTTTTGTAATAATGCCTTGTAGTGGTCCTCTGGTCAATACCAATGGAGGTTAAGTTCAATATCATATCTGTAATAGAAGGTTAATTCTTTGGTTATTTCCTTTGGAAATTAAAATTCATTTTCTTTTATTGTAATGTCGAGGACTCATTAACAATAAACCTATTTGAGTTAGAATTATTCTCTTTTTCTTGAGCGGACCAAGTTAGGTTGATGTTCACGATATTAATGGGAAACCCTAGCCAGGGTACCTATTTCTCGAGATGCCCTTGGAAAGTAATATTAAAACATGAGTGGTGGCAGCGAAATCAAAGTAGTTAATGATATGGGAAATAAAATGACGACCACACACACACACACACTATATATATATATATATATATATATATATATATATATATATATATATATATATATATATGCACACACACACACATACACGCACACACACACATATATATGTATATATATATGTGTGTGTGTGTGTGTATGTATATATATATATATATATACATTCATATATATATATATATATATATATATATATATATATATATATATATGTATGTATGTATATCAACTTTACCTATCTAGTTATGTCTTGTAATATGAAAATATACTGTGCACATACACAATTTGTATGTATATGTATATAGTGTTTATAAGCATTACAGAGATGGAGAGAATAAACATCTGTGTACTTCCAATACATACACATAATATATGCGGGTATGAGTGTGTTGGTTGCCCCGCGCTGCACATACCACGCACATAATCCACACAAGAAAAAATTAAGAAGGGAGAAAGCTTTTTGTGTAAGAAGCTTTAAAAGAAATTGTTTTCAAATAGCGTCCATTGGCACTGAAGACGATAACAAGAAACAACGTAAAATTCAGAACCACGAAATATCAGAAGCTCCTCGGGGAATCTCTGGAGGCCACACCTGTAAATGGAGTTTGAGATGACGTAGGAGGAGAGAAAAAAAAAAGAAAAAGTTTCTAAGAGGGAAAACATCTTCGGAGTGTGGATACTCGGGGGATCTCACACGTAAAGTCTCGTAGAACTTCTTATCTCGTTTTTTGCCGCAGGAAAGCCAAATCAAATTTTTCTTCCTTCCTCTTCACTCCCCTACTTCTCTACCCACTCCTCCCATCCCTACCTTTACCCCATTTGCTTCTCATCTTTTTTTCTTCTCATCTTCCTACTTTCACCATTCGTTATTCTCTCGTATCTCCCCTCTCCTTTTCTTCCTTTTTCCTCTTTCATCTCACCTCCTCAATTCCTATTCGTTAATTTTTCTCCTCCTATCTCACCTCTCCTCTTATTCTTCCTCCTTCTCTTTCCTCTCACCTCCTGCTTTCTCCGTTCCTATTCGTTATTCTCTCTCCTCGTATCTCCCCTTTCCTCTTCTTCCTCCTCTTTTCTCTCACCTGCTTTCTCCATTCCTATTCGTTAATCTTTCTTCTTCTGTCTCCCCTGTCCTCTTCTTCTTCCACCTCCTCCTCCTCTGTCCACTCACCTGCCTTCTCTATTCCTATTCGTTATTTGTTCTCCTATCTCACCTCTCCTCTTCTTCTTCCACCTCCTCTTTCCTCTCACCTCCTGCCTTCTCCATTCCTATTCGTTAATCTTTCGTCTCCTGTCTCCCCTCTCCTCTTCTTCCTCCATCTCTCATTTTCCGCCTCCATTTACCTCGCCTCCTCCTCCTTATTTTTCTCTTGTTCCCCTCTCCCTCATCTTCTTATCCTCCCTCTTCCTGTTTCATTCCCCTCCTCCTCTCCTCCTTCCCTCGTTCCGCTATTTCCCTTTCCCGCCTACTTCTGGCCCTCCTCCTTATCCCTCCCCACCTTCCTCCCTCACTCCTCCCCTTCTTCTTCCTCCGCCTTCTCCACTTTTCCTTTCACCACCTCCCGGCCCTCCTCGCCACACAAATCCTCCTCCTCTTCTCCTCCTTCTCTCTCCTTTCCCCCCCCCCCCCCCTCTCTCTTTCTCTTTCTTCTCTCTCCCTTCTCTCTCTCTTTCTCTCTCTGCCCTCCTTCCCTCCCTCCCTCTCTCTTTCTTACTCTCTCTCTCCCTCTCTCCCTCCCTCCCTCTCTCTCTCTCTCTCTCTCTCCCCCTCCCTCCCTCTCTCCCTCCCTCCCTCTCTCCCTCCCTGCCTCCCTCTCCCCCCTCTCTCTCTTTTTCCCTCTCCCTCTCCCCCTCATTCACCCCTCACCCCTCCTCCTCCTCCCTCTCTTCTTCCACCTCCTCTCCCCCCCCCTCTTTTTTTTCACTCTCCCAATGTGACTTTTCTATATTGCACCAGCATGACCCCCTTTTTTAAGCACTTGGTCCTGGGGCAAAAAACGCTTCTTTGTGATGTCTGGTATGAGGGGAAAAGAGGGGAGGGGGGGAGATGGGGGAAAGGGAGGGGAGAAGATGGGAAGAAAGGGGAAAAGAGGAGAAAGAGGGGAAAAGAAGCGGGATAAGGGAAGGAGGGAAAGGGGAAATGTGGAGAAAGAGGGGAAAAGGGAGAAGGGGAAGAGGGGATAAGGGAAGAAGGGGAGAAAGGGGAAAGGAAGGGAAGAAAGAGGGGAGAAGAAGGTAAGGGATAAAAGAGGGGAGAGTAGGGGCAAGGTTGGAAAAGGGGAAATGAGGAAAAAGAAGGGGAAAGAGGAGAAAAAGGAAAACGGGAGTGAGGGGAAAAAGGTAAGAAAAGAAGGGAGAAAAAGGATGAAAAGGAGGGGAAAAGAGATGGGAAAGAAGGGGAAAAAGAGAAGAGAGAAAAAGATGACTTGGTCCACTAAAACAACAATACTTATTGTTATACTGAACCAGATTTCGTGGATAGGAAAAACCGGGTGGAAATATTTTCAACTTTTCACCTTTTTATACATTATCATTATTCTTTTGTGGGGGGGAAAGGGTAGGGGGGGGGAGGCGAAGATTTCTCTTTCTGTTTATTTTGTGTTTTAGTTTTTTATAGATTTAGTTTGCCTCACCCAAGCATCTTTGTTGCTTCGTGATAATGAAAATTTTACATTATTGCTTTTATCATTATCGTTATTGTTATCATTGTAATTTAAATAATACTAAATGATAACAATTGCAGTAATGATGATGATGATTACAATCATAATGATAATAATAATAATGGTAGTACTGATAATTACGATAATAACGCTAAAAATAATTGTGATAACGATATTAATGATGATGATAACAGTGATAATGATAAGGAAATTCATAGTAATGATGAAAATAATACTATTGATTAATACGACAACGATGATCATGACGGTTATAATAACAACAAGAATAATCATAATGGCAATAATAACAATAAAATGAAAATGATAAACAACAATGATAATGATATAATTAATAATAAGAATGATAAGGATAACAATTGCAATGATAACAACAAGGATAATGATGATATAGAGCACAACAAAAGTGATACACACATAATGACATGTCTATTTCAGCTTTTATTACGTTTGATGAGGAATGTTTGACAAGCTAGACACGACACATTTTTATTCTGCTTGTATACTGGGGTAAGACACACACAGACGGAAAATGAGAGATGGTGAAGGAAGAGGAGGAGGAGGAGGAAGAAGAGAGGGGAGACAGGGGGAGAAAGATTAACGATTAGGAATGGAGAAAGCAGGAGGTGAAAGGAAAGAGGAGGAGGAAGAAGAGAGGGGAGACAGGGGGAGAAAGATTAACGAATAGGAATGGAGAAAGCAGGAGGTGAAAGGAAGGAGGAGAAGGAAGAAGAGAGGGGAGACAGGGGGAGAAAGATTAACGAATATGAATGGAGAAAGCAGGAGGTGAAAGGAAAGAGGAGGAGGAAGAAGAGGAGAGGGGAGACAGGAGGAGATATATAGTGGGGTAATAGACCACTATGAGGTAAAGAGTCTTCCCTTGTTCCTCCCTTATTACCTACTCGTTTATCCCAGTCAGCTGATCAGGGTATCAGCACCATCTGTTAACAGCATTCTACTCTAACAACTCAGTGGGAGCCAGTCGGGGCAGTGGGTAACACGTGTTTTTCTCCTCTGACCACATTTCATGTAAGTACATTGTTTTGTCAGTGATAGCTTAGGTAAGTGTCTTTTTTGTGCGGTATCTATATTATGGCTATTAATAGTAGATATGAGGATTTAAGACGGCCTTGCACGACAACTCTGACATAGAAATATTGTTGTAGGTGAGTGAGGGTTTGACTTCAACATGGCATCTGGGCCAAAGAACCTACACAGCTATGGAGCAAAGATTCTAGTAAGAGTCTTTTTTACCCCTTCTCAATATTTCTTACAGCAAAAAAAGAAAACAGCAAAGCGTAGGAAGATACCAAGGCCAGTTTCTTCTTCTGATAAATGACCTTGTCTTGTGTGAGGGACACCTTATCCTAGCAGCAGACCATATGAAAAATGGCTGCAGTGTACAGTCTGCAATGTACAGTCTGCAAGAAATGGTCACACGAAGATTGTACACCAGGATGTGATAGGTGCGTATGTCACGGCTGTGTGGCAGACGAAGACTGATTAGACGAAGACTGATTCTTCATATATTAGAAGAAGCTACGGTCTATATATACAGGTTATTTGACTGAAAGAAGGAACTAACTGATATTTTATAGAGATTTTTTTTTTGTATTTTTATTATTATTATTATTTTTTTTATGAAAATATTTTTGTAGGTTATCATTTTGAGTCTATGAACTTACAAGAAGCATTGTTTTGCAAAGTCATACATATCGTTTTGTGCGTGACTTTTTTAGTTCTTAATTTCTTACAAATATAACACCCCTGTGCTTTTCTCTTACAGTACTTAGGCATGCAAGTCTTTAAAAGTTTATGATGTAGGAATTAGAAAAAATCTGTTATTGGGAATATATACAAAACATAAAGTAGGTGAATGTTATTGATGTATGAAATGCTTATTTTTTATGTTCTACTTGAGAATAAAAGTATGATTTTCTATATATTTGTTGTTTTATTGATGCACCAAAGTACATCTTAATATGGGGTAAAAAGTCAACCCCCAGGCCTTTTGCCCCAGACATGAGGTAAAAGGCCCTGTAGTTATTTCTTTATGTAATTGATAACATTTATACAAAGCCTCAGAAAGTAGACATCATTTTCAGCATTTTCAGGTTTCTAACAAAATATGTTTCAGATCATTCCTACCATAGGTATGTATGCATGCTTATATATATATATATATATATATATATATATATATATATATATATATATATATATATACATATATAAATATATATATATGTATATATATAAATATATATAAATATATATATACATATATATACATATATATACATAAATACCTACATATATATATAGATATATATATAAATATACATATAAATACATAAATAAATAAATAAATAAACATATATATATATATATATATATATATATATATATATATATATATATATATATATATATATATATATATATATGTGTGTGTGTGTGTGTGTGTGTGTGAATAAATATGTATGTATGTATAAAAGTAAGTACACATAAGTGTGTGCGTGTGTGTATAGTTATAAACACACACACACACACACACACCCTCCAGCCTATGCATATCACGGATGACAGTACCTCTGCCACCTCATACAAAACAGTCATCCGTGAGTCACGAGTCCGGACCCACGGCGACCCCCACCCCACCCCCCACCCCCCCACCCCACCCCCACCCCACCCCACCCCACCCCACCCCAACCCCCATAGCCATCCGTGAGTCACGAGTCCGGACCCACGGCGACCAACCCCCACTCCACCCCCCCGCACCCCCCCCCCCCACCCCACCCCACCCCCCCTTCGCACCCGCAACCCGATGCCGCGATACTTTACGCTAGGAACGGAAGCCGCGAGGGAGCCTGACGAGGAGCCCGGGATTACGGTGCTGGGAGCCCGACGGCGAGTGTTGATGATGTGCGAAGGCCGAGCGAACACTGGATTCCCCTGCCACGCCCGCGAGTCCACACGCCCGCACGAGAGTCCACACGCCCGCACGCCCGCAGGAGAGTCCACACGCCCGCACAAGAGTCCACACGCCTGCACGAGAGTCCACACGCCCGCACGCCCGCACGAGAGTCCACACGCCCACACGCCCGCACGAGAGTCCACACGCCCGCACGCCCACACGCCCGCACGAGAGTCCACACGCCCGCACGCCCGCACGAGAGTCCACACGCCCGCACGCCCGCACGAGAGTCCACACGCCCGCACGCCCGCACGAGAGTCCACACGCCCGCACGCCCGCACGCCCGCACGAGAGTCCACACGCCCACACGCCCGCACGAGAGTCCACACGCCCGCACGCCCGCACGAGAGTCCACACGCCCACACGCCCGCACGAGAGTCCACACGCCCGCACGCCCGCACGAGAGTCCACACGCCCGCACGAGAGTCCACACGCCCGCACGAGAGTCCACACGCCCGCACCCCCGCACGGAGTCCACACGCCCGCACGAGAGTCCACACGCCCGCACGCCCGCACGAGAGTCCACACGCCCACACGCCCGCACGAGAGTCCACACGCCCGCACGAGAGTCCACACGCCCGCACGAGAGTCCACACGCCCGCACGAGAGTCCACACGCCCACACGCCCACACGCCCGCACGAGAGTCCACACGCCCGCACGAGAGTCCACACGCCCGCACGAGAGTCCACACGCCCGCACCCCCGCACGGAGTCCACACGCCCGCACGCCCGCACGAGAGTCCACACGCCCGCACGCCCGCACGCCCGCACGCCCGCAGGAGAGTCCACACGCCCGGCTTATGAGTGGTAATGAGGCGGAAACTCCCCTCGTCGCTTCATGGTTCGGGATTGTTCCGATTGTTATTATTTTCTTCTTCGTTGTGGATGGATGGAATTGTTTTTATTTTATTTTAATTTATTTTTTATTTTTATGTTTATTTTATTTTTATGTTTATTTTATTTTTATGTTTATTTTATTTTTATGTTTATTTTTTATTTTATGTTTATTTTATTTTATTTTTTGTTTATTTTATGTTTATTTTATTTTATTTTATTTTTTATGTTTATTTTATTTTATTTTTTCTATTTTATGTTTATTCTATTTTATTTTATTTATTTTTTGTTTCATTTTATTTTTTTATTTTTTTTTTATTTGAGGAGTGGAATGTAGATTTATGAATAGATCGATAGATTAATTAGTGAATCTATGACTAGATTGATGAATACGTAAATATATGAATAAGTAAATGCATTTCTATATCTATCTTTATATCTTGTTACCTAGCTATCTATCTACGTAATCTGCAATGTGAGTGCGTGTATTCGTGTATGTGTGTATGTGCATATAAATGTATTCATATTTTCATGCACACACACACACGAACGCATCACGCACACACACACGCGCGCGCGCGCGCGCACACACACACACACACACACACACACACACACACACACATACACACAGACAACCACACGCACACACACTGGTACGTCCGTGTGTGTTTGTGTGTGTGTGTGTGTGTGTTGGCGTGTGTGTGTGTGTGTGTGTATGGTGTCTGTGTGTGTGCGTGTGTTGGCGTGCGCGCGCGCATGTATGTGTGTTGTAGAAGGAGAGAAAGAGACAGACAGATAGACAGACAGACGGACAGACAGAGAGGTAGACACAGAGAGACTAAATTGACGGAAAAATAAACAAATGCCCATGTGTACATGTATACTTCCCTGTACGTGTGTTTGTGGTGAACGCTTTAAGAGTATATACAGTATATAGACCAAGCAAAGAGAACATCAGAGAACCAAAGCCTATCATTAATATATATATTAATAAAAGAAAGAAAATAACACAGTCAATATTTACACTTTCATCCCATTTCCCAAGCGATGTGGGAACAAACAGTAGGAGCAACAGGGAAGTGTAAAAGGATCAGAATCGCTTTAAAGGCCAAACAAAAGACGATCGGAATCTCTGGAAGCAGGATTTTCTAATATCGTTCCCCCCTTCCCGATTTTTCCTTTCTCATTTCCCTTATCGTTTCTACTCTTCGCTCTCGCTTTTATCATTTTCTCCGCTCGAATTTCCCGCCATTCAGCTTCGAATTAGAAAATCTTCCCGGGTGAAAATTCGTAATAGATTTTTTTCCCATAATGCATCAGTATTATCGTTGCAACTGAATTGATAAGTAACATCAATCATCAAGTTATTTTCTGTACATTTAGAGATCTTAAAGGTTTTGAAATCGATTGACAAATAGGTAAAGAATATAAGTTTCAAATCCTTTTTCTCTTTTCTTTCTTTGAACTATCATTTACCTCATTATCTTTCCCACT